>NC_041387.1:596913359-596918512 GCF_002162155.2 Triticum dicoccoides | reverse complement strand
AAGCAAGAAAACGGCTCGAAAAACAAAGAGCAAAAGTGCAAACATTCACAAAAATATTTACATCACCAAACAGGCCCAAGGCCAGAGTTCATTACATTCAGCAAAAAACACCCCAGTGGGTGGGTGGACCTGCTAGTTAACAGAAATGCTAAAAAGATAAATTGGACGGCTTCGACTTCAGACGGCTCCCGCACCGGGTTGTACAGCTGCTGGCTCCCCCTCGGTGGCCTCCGGGTTCTCCGAGGTGGCGGTGTCTTCTAACCCGGCATCCTCGTCTGCATAGGCGCCCATCTCTAGAGTTGCCTTCTGGGTCATCCAGCAGTAGGCCGAAGTCATCAGGTGGCACCATCCCGCCATCGGTGTTCAACTCCACCTGGAACTCATCATGGAATGCGAACGAGGCCAGGTAGCTGGCCCTGGTAGCAATCCGGCCCGCCTTCGCCTGCAGCTGGGGATCCACTCTGGCTCGTTGGGCCACCAGCTAGTCCAGCACCAAGTCCGGGTACCAGGACATGACGAATCGGAGCGCCATGTTGGCACCGGCACGAGCGGCAGGGACACACCATGCGTGAAGCCTCTCTGGCCCGGCTTCCAGCCACCGCGTCAGCCGCGTAAAGCTATTGGGCGCAACAGCGCCAGGCCAGAGGGCAGTCTTTATCCCCACACCGGCCGCAGAAACCCACGCCACCTGCTCGCCCAAGACCTGCAGGCGGGCCTCGGCAACATTCATAATCTCCGAGAAGCTCGAGGGAACGTTCGAGTCAAGCCCAACGTCCGGGTTCCCCGGTGTCCATTGAGCATGAACGGCCCCCTCCGCCGACTTCTGTGTCTCGGGAAAGTGCCCTGTGAAGAAGAAAAGCAAGATAGTCAGCAACGAAATGACAAGGCCGGCTTCTCATCCCGGGGAAACCACGAAGAAGCACTTACTAGCGAAGGCATCATCCAGGTGTTGCGCTTCAAGCAACGTACCATGCCGCTCCAAGTCCCCGGCACAGTTGCACGCCTCCAACGCCTTCTCCAGCTCGGCGTCTTTGTCGATGGCCACCTTCAGCCTGGCGTCCTTGGCAGTGGCCTCCTTATCATGCTCCTCGAGATGGAGGAGCTCCGCTTGATGGTCGTCCACCGCATTGACAGCTTCCGCCTTTAGGCGCTCCACCTCGGCCTCGAGCCGACCCTTGTCATCGGCCAGCCTGTCACACTGCTAGCCGGCTGCAAGCGCTGGCCGGGCCTTCGCCGCCTTGGCCACCGCCGCCACCAGGTGCTCTACCTCGGCCTAAAGTTGGCTCTTGTCACCAGGTAGTTGCTCGCGCTGCTTGCCGGCTTCAACGAGTGCCCGCAGGGCTTTCGTCGTCCCCGCCTGCAGCTCCCCCGCCTCAACCCAGAGCCGGCCGGTGAAGGCAATAGCCAGGTCGCGTTGTTGGCCAGCTTTGCTCAGACGGGTTCCCCACACTGACACCCTGGATGCAGCGACTACACAGCAAAGGTTCAGAGTCAAGACAAAGAAAGAACAAGAACACTTTAAGATTCGACCCAACTACTACGTAGTTGGCCCGAATCTCGGGGGCTACTCCTAGTATGTGCGCTCGCGTGCCCCCACTAAGAGCACGCAAAGCATACCTTTAGCAAGGCAGAGTGCCTCCTGCTTGGCAGCAAGCCGTGTCGTCAGCTACTGGTGCTTCTCCGGAAGCCGGTTGTAAACACCGACCCGGTAGCCCGGTAGGCATCCAGTTGCTACGAAAGGGCAAGAGTCAACACAAGACGAAGAATTTGAAGATTCGACCCAACTGCTATGTAGTTGGCCCGAATCTTCGGGGCTACATGCAGTGGGTGCACTAGTGCGCCCCCACTACTAGCTCCAAGAAGGAACATCCGGAAGAAGAGAAAATTACGAACACGGCATGCTCCGGCTCCCGTGACCACTCCGCTTCAGGCTGAGTGAAAGCATGAACCTGCTATGCGCGCCCGTGGAACCGCTGGCTCACGACGGCCATGGCGTCCTCCTCCTGCATCATGGGCCCGATGACGGGCCGGCTGGGCCCAGCCCGGACCTACTACGACCCGGCAGCACGACCGCCCCCCGACACCAACGACGATTGCCTAACCCCCAGGGTGTGCTCGCCGCTCTCCACCTGCTCCATGGCAGGCCTCGACTCCGGCGCGCCAGCCGGCGTCGCCTGTCGTGCAACATCTGCCGCCCACGGATCCCCGTCCGACATCGCCTGCGGTGCCCCGTCAATCGGCTCCTGCTTTGCCCCATCTGCCGTCGCCTGTGGCGTGTCCTCCAAGGCGGCCCTGCCTCCTCCTCCTTCCACCTCCACCTGCTCGACCTCATCGGTCTGCGGCGTGGTGTCGTCTCCGATCACCACGACCTCCCGGTCGTCCACCACCATCTCCACCTGGCCATCCGGGCTGCGCTCCTCCTCCGTCGGCGGCACGAAAACCGTTCCCGCCAGCTCCATGCCTGCCGGCATCTCAGGCCACGTCGTCTCCCCAGTGGCCGGCTCCCTTGCCTCCGCGGCCCTAGCCCAAGCCTAGGACGGCGCCAACTCCATCTCCTCCAAGGCCTTGTTCTAGTCCTGCCAGGCCAAGCCCTCGGCGTCGTCCGGGTTCAGGCCGAGGTCCTTGTCGGGCACCTCCTCGTCCCGGTTCATGGCACTGGACCGGGTCCTCCGGAATGAGAAACTGCCCGTGACGCGACATCTGTCACTACCAGCGCCGGCGCCATCAGCGACTGGGATCACGACAAAATAAGCACATGGAGAAAACGTCCCGGCAGCTCACCGGAGTTAGCAAGAAAATGTACCCAACAACCAACGGAATGGTCGTCCTCACCGTCACAACCGGGGCGTTGCGGGCGCTTCTTCTTGGCGGGCGGCTTCCCGCCGGTGCCTGGGTCCGCCGCGTGCATGGCAGTCGGCTTCCTCGGCGCCACGTCCTCTTTCCCGCGAGGCCGGCTAGCTCGTGCCGATACGCGCAACAACCCGGCCCCGGCCACATCTCCATCTCCTTAGCTTGGCTGCACTATACCATCAGCATGCGTCAAGATATCCAGCGTCGCCCTCCAAACAATCTCGCAAGGGATCAGAATGGCAGAAACTCACCAGCGTAATGTGCCATGTTGACCTTGGCGTCGACCATCTCCGGGTCCCCGGCAAGGGTCACCGCCTCCTCCAAGCAGGCCTGCTGGGCGGCCGCCACCTGCGTCATTGCGCCATCATATGGATGTCGGATGGCATTCAGCAAAACCTCCCTTGTCGCATCGGGGCGAAGAAGAAAATGAGATGCAGTGAAGTTTAAAGAACATGGACTCATCGCAGGTGTTGGGTTCCTTTGGCTGTAGGGAGGCTTCCCAAACTGCCACTCCTCCTTCAGCCCGGCCTTCGAAATATTGTTGATCCGGCCGGCGACCTGCGCCTGCGTCAGCCGCCGGGACGGCATCCGTTGGGGTCTTGAAGGCTGGCCATCTGGCCAATGATATGCGTCCGGTGCTGCAGCGGCAGCACCCAGCACGCGATGAAGGCGGTGATGAGGTCCTTCCCGATGAGCCCCTCCCGCGTCGCCATCTCCACCACCCGGTTGCTCAAATTGAGCACCTCTTGCGCCGGGTCCTTGGGGCAATAGGACCAGTTGGTCTTTGAGAGCGGTGCCATGTCGATGAAGGGCGACAAGTTGGTCCGGTCCGCGCCAAGGTTGCGGACATAGGAGTTCTGCCATTTCTTGGCAGAATCCTCCATCGGCATCTTGGGGCACCCCCATGCACCTAGATCGAGACCACTGCAGCCCCGTAGGCGGACATGACGTCAGCCTCCGGACCCGGCTGCTTCAAGAAGAAGAAGCGGATCAAAAGAACGACGATGGGCTCGACGCCCAGTTCGCCATTGCACAGGGTGACAAACCTGTGGCACCCGGCTCAGAGAAACCGGAACGTCCCATATTCCATCCCAGAGATCGAGAAGTCTTATGGAATACGGCACTGCTTGACATAGAACACATCAACTCTTATTACAAAGGATAAATACAAAGGTCTGATGTTACGAACGATCACATCAGCACGGTGACACTACGCTTGTGATACTACACTTGCTCTATAAAAGCAGCAGAACAACTCGTACCAGCGGAAATCTTCTAGCGGCGGAACAACGACGAAGGTGGTGAACTCCACTCTGCAGGGACTCTAGTTGGGACACGATCTAGCTCGCATGAACGGAAACCACGACAAGCAAACAATCATGATATCACCTGCAATCTGGCATGACATGTCAGGTTAGTACATTGAATGTACTTGCAAGCTCACAACAACCAAAAGCATCAAGGCAAAACAACAACATAGCATTAAGCAGGTTAATTAAATTAACAGCTACCATGATACGAAAGCAACTACTAACAATGATATGAAACTACTACCATACTGATAAACCAACATCTCAATCCCAACAACAATCTCACGCTTGGCTAATCGGCCATGCAATATACCATCTCGATGTAACACCCCGGATGTAACTTTCCATCTTTGTAACTCCAACTCTTGCCATTTTCGGCTATGTGATATGATATTCCCTCCGTGGTTGGGTTTTGTCTTTTGTTTTGCATTTTATTCATGTCATGCATCTCATATCATGTCATCATGTGCATCTCATTTGCATACATGTTCGTCTCATGCATCCGAGCATTTTCCCCGTTGCCCGTTTCGCAATCCAACACTCACACATGCACCGGCGCACTCCTCTTGTCTCTTTTTGCGTGCGGGTGTAAAACGTTCTCGGAATGGACCGAGCCTTGCCAATTGGCCCTGGTATAGCACCGGTAGACCGCCTGTCAAGTTTCGTGCCATTTGGAGGTCGTTTGATACTCCAACGGTTAACCGCATAACCGCAAAGGCCTCTTTTGAGTTGCAGCCGAACACCCCTCCAAAACAGCGCAATAACACATCTAAGTCACTTCCATGCTCTCCGTCGTCGGATCACGATCGTGTGGGCAAAAACCGCACCTCATTTGGACACTCCTAGCTCCCTCTACCTATAAAAACACCTCCCCCCCCCCGAAAATTCCGTATCAATTCACCCCGAAACACTAGCCCCACTCCTCTCCGCGCCGCCGGACACATCCGGACGGAGCCGGACACGTCCGCCGCCGCGCCCGCGCCAATCGGGTGC
>NC_041387.1:596903710-596913170 GCF_002162155.2 Triticum dicoccoides | reverse complement strand
CTCGCCGCCCAGGCGCACCGGCACCACCGCCCGCCGTCCCGGGCGCCGCCTCGCCCCGGCAGCCTCTCCGTCCTCCTCCGGCCGTCCTCTCCGGCGAGCCTCCGGCCACCTCGGCCTCCGTGCGAGCCAGATCCAGATCGGATCTGTAGGGTTGACTTCTTCTCCCCCGTGGTGCCATGTTATTTTCTGTCAGTAATTTTGTTGCATGTTCATCGCACCACAACTTTGAACCCGTGGCTCCGTTTTGGGCGTGTAGCATATCGAATAGTTCGCCTCGACGAGTACATCATTTCATCTCATTGCATCATTTTCATTTCAGCTAATCTTGATTCCCGAAATGCTGTTGGAAGAGGGCTATGTGATGTTAGTTTTAGATTCTTATCAGAACATGCACTTTTGTCATTTTTGCCATGATTGATGTGTGCATCTTATGTACTTGAGCCCTACAAGTGTGTTTTGAACTATGCCATGCCATCTTTACAGAGGTGCTTACCATGTATTTTTGTGATCAATGTGGTGACTAGCACAAGCATGCAAACAAGGCTTCGTGATATTGCTGATTTGTCCCTGTTCTGATGATATTTTGATGCCATGTAAACTTGATGCTACAGAGAGATCCATGCATATTTTGAGATACTTCAGTAAGGGTGTTTTGAACATATGGTTATGCTATATCCATCCATGTCCCTTGTTGCAATTATGGAGTAGTCTAACATGTCATTTTCGTCCTCTACTTTTGCTACAAAATGTTTCCTGGCAGATTGTTTACATGTTATTCAATTTTGCCAAGGTTGTTGTAGTTGATCCGTGTATGCTATGATGTTGTTCTTGCCATGTATAGCTTCTATACCATGTATTCTTGATGGATGTATGCTTAGTTTATCTTGAAATGCTCTGTAGTGAGTGCATCGAGCTCGCGAAGATGCCTTCATAATTCTGCCAATGCCATGCTCTGTTTGCTGAATCTGTTAACAGAACTTGCTATGTTTACATGGGTGCCATCATATCTTCTGGTCCTTTTTGGCTCATGGTCAGCAAGGGAATTTTGATCTATGCTTTGAGTAGAATCATGCCATGTCTTTTTTTCTATTATAAGTTCCTGTAGCATGTCGATAACTTGCTCTGAACATTGCTTCGTGATGCTGTTTATGCCATGTCCAACCTGATATTTTTTGCTCTTTTGCCATGCTTGTTTCAACCTGTTAAAATGTGATTTAGCCATAGCTCAGTGTTCCTCTTTTGTTAAGCATCTCCTGTAGATCACTGCCATGTGCTTTGTTTTCATGTTGGGGTGTTGTAGCATAGTTTCTTGTTGCATGCTAAGTAGCATCGTGCTGTTAATCGCAGCGTTGTGCCATTCTTATTTTGCTTGTCATTTGCAAACTGTGCATCCGTTCCCGGTGATTTTTATATCGATTTCAACCGAAATCATCTCATCTTTCCAGCGGCATACTTGGTTTGCCAAGTTGATGCCTTGTTCATCCTTTTTCCTCCCAGAGCACGCATATGCATTGCATATCATATCTCGCATATCATGACATGTATTGCATCATGTTGCTTGTGCATTGCACCGTGATTTATTGTGGTTCCTTTGCTTGTGTTCTTGCTTTGGGTAGATCCGGGAGACGAGTACGTGCACGAGGAACCTGTTGAGTACGCTAACGAGGATCAAGCCTTCGACAACTCTGAGAACCTTGCAGGCAAGATGACCATACCTTCGATATCACTTCTATCTTTGCTTTGCTAGTTGCTCGCTGTATCGCTATGTTAGCTCTACCTACAATTTTTTATCATGCCTCCCTATTGCCATGTCAAACCTCTAACCATCCTGTCCTAGCAAACCGTTGTTTGGCTATGTCACCGCTTTTTCTCAGCCCCTCTTATAGCGTTGTTAGTTGCAGGTGAAGATGAAGTTTGTTCCTGGTCGGTAAATGGATATTCTTGGGATATCACAATATCTCCTATTTAATTAATGCACCTTATATACTTGGTAAAGGGTGGAAGGCTCGGCCTTATGCCTGGTGACTTGTTCCACTCTTGCCACCCTAGTTTCCGTCATACCGGTGTTATGTTCCTTGATTTTGCGTTCCTTACACGGTTGGGTGATTTATGGGACCCCCTTGACAGTTCGCTTTGAATAAAACTCCTCCAGCAAGGCCCAAACTTGGTTTTACCATTTGCCACCTAAGCCTTTTTCCCTTGGGTTTTCGCGAGCCCGAGGGTCATCTTTATTTACCCCCCCGGGCCAGTGTTCCTTCGAATGCTGGTCCAACCTGAGCGATGTCCGGCGCCCCTTGGGCAACCAGGGTCTATGCCAACCCGACGTCTGGCTCATCCGGTGTGCCCTGAGAACGAGATATGTGCAGCTCCTATTGGGATTTGTCGACACTTCGGGCGGCTTTGCTGGTCTTGTTTTACCATTGTCGAAATGTCTTGCGAACCGGGATTCCGAGGATGATCGGGTCTTCCTGGGAGAAGGTATATCCTTCGTTGACCATGAGAGCTTGTGATGGGCTAAGTTGGGACACCCCTGCAGGGTATATTATCTTTCGAAAGCCGTGCCCGCAGTTATGAGGCAGAAGGGAATTTGTTAATGTCCGGTTGTAGATAACTTGACACTTGACTTCATTAAAATACATCAACTGTGTGTGTAGCTGTGATGGTCTCTTCTCGGCGGAGTCCGGGAAGTGAACACGATTTGAGTTATGCTTGACGTAAGTAGTTTCAGGATCACTTCTTGATCACTACTAGCTTCTCGACCGGTGCGTTGCTTCTCTTCTCGCTCTCATTTGCGTATGCTAGCCACCATATATGCTTAGTGCTTGCTGCAGCTCCACCATATTACCCCTTTTCCTACCTATGAGCTTAAATAGTCTTGATCTCGCGGGTGTGAGATTGCTGAGTCCCCGTGGCTCATAGATTCTCCCAAAACAGATGCAGGTGCCGAGGATACCAGCGCAGATGGCGCGACCGAGCTCAAGTGGGAGTTTGACGAGGACCTTGGCCGTTACTATGTTTCGTTTCCAGATGATCAGTAGAGGAGCCTAGTCGGGACGATCAGGGATCTAGCATTTGGGGTTGTCTTCTTTTCATTTGGATTTGACCGTAGTCGGTCTATAAGTGTATTTTGAATGATGTATGATCTTAATTATGTATTGTGTGAAGTGGCGATTGTAAGCCAACTTTCTTTATCCCATTCTCGTTCATTACATGGGATTGTGTGAAGATGACCCTTCTTGCGACAAAACCACCATGCGGTTATGCCTCTAAGTCGTGCTTCGACACGTGGGAGATATAGCCGCATCGTGGGTGTTACAAGTTGGTAATCAGAGCCATCCCCGACTTAGGAGCCCCCTGCTTGATTGTTTGCTGGCGTTGTTGAGTCTAGAACAAAAATGTTTTGAGTCTTAGGATTATATATATCGGAGAGTAGATTTCTTTTTACTCCTCAGTCCCTTCGTCGCTCTGGTGAGGTCTCCTGACGTAGATGTTTTGACTTTCCTCTCCTCAAATTTCACTAAATTTTTTTTAGGATCACGCGGGTATCTTGGAATCGTTCCGATGGTTTTGTGACAAGAACATTGTTCTTGGTGCCTCCTGTCTATTATGTGGCTTTGACCCGGGGAGTTGAGCTCCGAGGTGTTGTCGTCACAATTTTATCATTGCAGTTCTGGAATACCTGAGTTTTTCCGACATCGAAAAACTCTTTTATGCAGTTGTTGGTGAGATAACCTCGACGCCGCCCAGTACTGGGGCAGGAGTTCGGGAGTATTGCCATAACTCGTATAACAGATGCTTTTCGAAGGTTGAGGTACACGATTTCCGAAGATTTCTTGGTTATGTGTTGACGGATGGATACAACTGGATGTAGGGATTGTTAGTTTGGGTGAGATATATTGCTTCCCCTGTATCCCCAACACCTGATTGCATAACCGGAAAGTTTCGGGAGTTTATAGGTGGGATTCAAGTAGCTCTAGCATTTCTTCCTGCAGATATTTGGTTTGTGATTGGGTAATCCTTACCACTTATTTGTTCCAGTTGTACCTTGTTTATTTCATTTATCAATCTCTTATCAAGTGGATTCTCACCTTAATGGATGTGTGATGTTAGCTTTGGGAATTCATTCGTTCATCCTCGTTCGAATGTTTATTGTGAAGACTATATGTTGCAATTTCTATCCGTTGATTCAACTTGTTCATCTGTCTATCAAGATGCTAACGGATGTCACCCTCTTCAGGATGGCTCCGCCAACGCGTCAGAATCCGGAACGAAATGATGGGAGTCAGGCGAACCCTCCACCTCCACCTCCGCCTTCGGAGGCATGGCAAGCTTTGATGGCAGCCACAAACGCCAATACCCAGATGATGATTCAGCTCATGCAAGAGCGCAACCAAGGCCAACGCAACCAAGGGAATCAAGGTCAAGGGCAGTTCAATCATCAGCCTCAATTTCCTACCCTCAACAAATTCCTTGCAAATCAGCCGAAGTCTTTCAGCTACTGTGCCGAGGCCACAGACGCCGATGATTGGCTCGTGGATGTCAACAAGCATTTTGAATGTAGCAATGTCAGGCCTGAGGACTTTGTCAAGTTCGCTTCTTTTCAGCTCAAGGATCAAGCAGCTGATTGGTTCCAGCAATACAAGGATTCTAGAGGAGGTCGAGTGATTACTTGGACTGACTTCTGTCGGGACTTTAAAGCTCACCACATTCCTACCAGTGTTGTTGAGAGCAAGCGTAAGGAGTTCCGCAATCTCAAGCAAGGTAACATGTCAGTGTACAAATACAACAAGCAGTTTCAGAAACTTGCTCGCTTCTCTAAACAAGATGTTCCTAATGAGAAGAGTATGATCTATCAATTCAGAGGTGGCCTTAGAGAGGATCTGCAGTTAGCTCTCGTTCTTGTTGAGCCTACTCAGTTTGATCAATTCTACAATATGGCCCTCAAGCAAGAAGGTGCTCAGCTCAAGTGTGAGGCTTCTAAGAAGAGAATCAGGGATGCAGTCCAGTCTTCTTCTTCCTCACAAGTGGCAGCTAAGCAGCAGAAGTTCTACCTTCCTCCTCCTCCGTTTCGTCAGCCTTACCAGCAGAAGAACTCAGGTGGTCGTGGATCTTCCCACCCACCCAACCCAGGCTATCAGAACAAGTCTCAGTCTCAAGCTCCAAGGTCAAATGCTCCTTATCATCGTCCGCTCTCAGAAGTGACTTGCAACAAGTGCCAGCAGAAAGGTCACTATGCGAACAAATGCTTCAATCAAAGGCGCCTTCCTCCTCCTCCTCCTGTGAGATCTTCAAGCAATGCTGTGGTCAAGCATAATCCAAAGTCTGCAAAGGTGAACCTAATGAATGCAGCTCAGGGAGAGGATTCTTCTGACGTGATAATGGGTAATCTTCCAGTTAATGATATTCCTGCAAAAGTTTTATTTGATACTGGTGCATCGCATAGTTTCATCTCAAGACCTTTTTCATCTAAGCATGAGATGGTTTTTCAAGATTTGCCTAGACCGTTATCAGTTGTCTCTTCGGGTAAATTCATGAACGCAAGCTCCATGGTTCAGGATGTCTCTATCAAGATGGGCGACTATAAATTTCTGTCTTCTCCAGTTGTTCTTGGCGACTCCGATATTGACCTAATTCTCGGGATGGACTGGCTTTCTAAGCACAAGGCTCAGCTCGATTGTGCTGCCAGGAAGATTCAATTGACACACCCTTCTGAGGATGTTATCATCTATGCCGCTCATGATGAAACCATTCGGTTGTTTTCTCTCAATGAGAAGGGCGAGTTAGATGCAATTTCTCAAATTCCAGTCGTTTGTGAGTACCAAGACGTCTTTCCAGAAGAGCTTCCGGGTATGCCTCCTCATCGGCCAGTCGAGTTCGTTATTGATCTTGAGCCTGGAACTGAACCCGTTTGCAAGCGTCCTTACAAGCTTGGACCCAAGGAGCTGAAGGAATTGAAGAAACAGCTCGATGAACAAGAGCGTCTGGGTTTGATCAGACCGAGTTCATCTCCATGGGGTTTTGGAGTTCTTTTTGTCCATAAGAAGGATGGCATGGACCGACTTTGCGTCGATTACTGTCCATTGAACAAGAAGACAATCAAGAACAAGTATCCACTTCCCAACATCAATGAGATTTTCGAGCAACTCAAAGGTGCTAAAGTATTCTCCAAGCTTGACCTCCGTGTGGGTTATCATTAGATTCGCATTCGTGAACAAGATATTTCCAAGACAGCATTCAGAACAAGCTTTGGTTCTTATGAATATACTGTCATGTCTTTCGGCCTTGTCAACGCTCCTCCAACATTCTCTCGCATGATGAACCTTATCTTCAACCCCTACACCAATGAATTCGTTCTGGTGTATCTCGATGATATCTTGGTCTTCTCCAAGAATAAGCAGGATCATGCCAAACATTTGCGATTGGTCCTCGACAAGCTCAGAGAGTATCAATTCTATGCGAAGTTTTCCAAATGTGAGTTCTGGCTTGATGAAGTTCTTTATCTTGGTCACATCATCTCCGCCAAGGGCATTGCTGTTAATCCCGCGAAGGTGTCTGCAGTTGTGAATTGGGAACCTCCTCAGAATGTCAAGCAGCTCAGCAGTTTTCTTGGTCTTGCAAGCTATTGCCCAAGATTCGTTGAGAACTTCTCTAAGATTGCAAAGCCTCTTTCCAACCTCCTCCAGAAGCATGTCAAGTATGTCTGGACGCCTGAGTGTGACGTTGCTTTCAACACCCTCAAAGAAAAGCTAGTCACAGCTCCTGTCTTAACTCCTCCTGATGAATCCAAGCCATTCGAAGTATTCTGTGATGCTTCTCTTCAAGGTCTCGGTGTTGTGTTAATGCAAGAGAAAAAAGTTGTGGCCAATACCTCTCGTCAGTTGAAGCCCAACGAAAAGAACTACCCCACTCACGATCTTGAGTTGGCGGCAGTTGTCCATGCATTGATAACATGGAGACATCTCTTATTGGGAAGGCAAGTGGACATTTTCACCGATCACAAGAGCCTCAAGTATATCTTCACTCAACCCAACCTCAACCTCAGGCAAACTCGATGGGTCAAAATGATTCAAGAGTACAATCCGAGTATTGAATATACTCCTGGCAAGGCGAATGTGATTGCAGATGCTCTGAGCAGAAAGGCTTATTGCAACAGTCTAATTCTCAAGCCATTTCAACCGGATCTTTGTGAAGCTTTCCGCAAGCTGAATCTTCAAGTTGTTCCTCAAGACTTTCTTGCCAACCTCATAGTGTCTCCTACTTTGGAAGATCAAATTCATGAGGCACAACTCCTAGATACCATGGTGAAGAAGGTGAAACGTGGTATTGACAAGGGCATTCCCAAATACAAGTAATATCGCTTGGATGACAAAGATACTCTTTTATTCGAGGATCGAATTGTGGTTCCTAAAGGTCATCTGAGGAAAGTCATCATGAACGAGGCACACAATTCCCTCCTATCCATTCATCCTGGAAGTACAAAGATGTACCATGACCTCAAGCAGTCGTATTGGTGGACTCGAATGAAGCGAGAGATTGCTCAATTCGTGAATGAATGTGATGTCTGCAGAAGGGTGAGGGCAGAACACCAATGACCAGCTGGTCTCCTCCAACCTCTTGCTATTCCGGAATGGAAGTTTGACCATATCGAGATGGACTTTGTGACTGGTTTTCCTAAGTCCAAGCGTGGAAATGATGCTATCTTCGTTGTCATTGACAAGCTTACTAAAGTGGCTCATTTCCTTCCAATCAAAGAATCTATCACAGCGGCTCAGCTGGCAGAGCTATACACCTCCAGAATTGTCTCCTTGCACGGCATTCCACAATTGATATCTTCAGATCGTGAAAGCATCTTCACTTCTACGTTCTGGGACTCCTTTCAGAAGGCCATGGGCACCAACATTCGTTTCAGCACAGCTTTTCATCCTCAAACAAGTGGCCAAGTCGAGCGAGTCAATCAAATCCTTGAAGATATGCTCAGGGCTTGTGTCATCTCTTTCGGTATGAAGTGGGAAGATTGTCTTCCATATGCTGAGTTCTCCTACAACAACAGCTTCCAAGCGAGTTCGTGCAAAGCCCCATTCGAAATTCTCTATGGCAGAAAGTGCCGTACTCCTCTCAATTGGTCCGAGACAGGTGAACGCCAACTTCTTGGCAACGATTTGATCACAGAAGCCGAAGAAATGTGCAAAGTCATTCATGAGAATCTCAAAGCCGCGCAATCGCGACAGAAGAGCTATTATGATAGCAAGCACCGTGACTTGGCTTTTGAAATCGGAGACCATGTCGACCTCCGCGTCTCTCCAATGAAAGGCACTCGTCGCTTCGGTATCAAAGGGAAGCTTGCCCCTAGATACGTGGGTCCTTTCAAGATCATTGGTAAAAGGGGCGACCTCGCCTATCAACTTAAGCTTCCGTCCAACTTCACGAACGTGCACGATGTGCTTCACGTGTCACAGCTTCGCAAGTGCTTCAAGACTCCTGAGCGCACTATCAACTTCAAAGAGATCGACCTCCAAGAAGATCTCTCTTATCATGAGCACCCCGTTGCTATTCTTGAAGAAACCGAGCGCAAGACTCGCAACAAGTCAATCAAATTCCTGAAAGTGAAGTGGTCACACCATTCCGACTGAGAAGCCACCTGGGAGCGCGAGGATCACCTCCGTTCCGAATATCCGGAGTTCTTTCAGTCCTAGATCTCGGGACGAGATCCTCTTGTAGTGGTGGAGTGTTGTAACACCCCGGATGTAACTTTCCATCTTTGTAACTCCAACTCTTGCCATTTTCGGCTATGTGATATGATATTCCCTCCGTGATTGGGTTTTGTCTTTTGTTTTGCATTTTATTCATGTCATGCATCTCATATCATGTCATCATGTGCATCTCATTTGCATACGTGTTCGTCTCATGCATCCGAGCATTTTCCCCGTTGTCCGTTTCGCAATCCGACACTCCCACATGCACCGGCGCACCCCTCTTGTCTCTTTTCGCGTGCGGGTGTAAAACATTCTCGGAATGGACCGAGCCTTGCCAAGTGGCCCTGGTATAGCACCGGTAGACCGCCTGTCAAGTTTCGTGCCATGTGGAGGTCGTTTGATACTCCAACGGTTAACCGCATAACCGCAAAGGCCTCTTTTGAGTTGCAGCCCACCACCCCTCCAAAACAGCCCAATAACCCATCTAAGTCACTTACATGCTCTCCGTCGTCGGATCACGATCGTGTGGGCGAAAACCGCACCTCATTTGGACACTCCTAGCTCCCTCTACCTATAAAAACACCTCCCCCCGAAAATTTCGGATCAATTCACCCCAAAACCCTAGCCCCGCTCCTCTCCGCGCCGCCGGACATGTCCGGACGGAGCCGGACGCGTCCGCCGCCGCGCCCGCGCCAATCGGGTGTTGCCACGTGCTTGCGCCACCGCCCCCGCGCCACCGGCCCACTCGGCCCGCTCCCGGCCCCCGC
>NC_041387.1:596879483-596903262 GCF_002162155.2 Triticum dicoccoides | reverse complement strand
CCGCCTCGCCGCCCCGGCGCCCCGGCGCCGCCACCCGCCGTCCCGGGCGCCGCCTCGCCCCGGCAGCCTCTCCGTCCTCTTCCGGCCGTCCTCTCCGGCGAGCCTCCGGCCACCTCGGCCTCCGTGCGAGCCAGATCCAAATCGGATCTATAGGGTTGACTTCTCCCCCGAAATCCCTTTAGTTATTTTCTATCAGTAATTTTGTTGCATGTTCATCGCACCACAACTTTGTACCCGTGGCTCCGTTTTGGGCGTGTAGCATACTGAATTGTTCGCCTCGACGAGTAAATCATTTCATCTCATTGCATCATTTTCATTTGACATCATCTTGATGCCCGAAATGCTGTTGGAATAGGGTTATGTGATGTTAGTTTCAGATTCTTATCAGAACATGCACTTTTGTCATTTTTGCCATGATTGATGTGTGCATCTTATGTACTTGAGCCCTACATGTGTTTTGAACTATGCCATGCCATCTTTACATAGGTACTTACCATGTATTTTTGTGATCAATGTGGTGACTAGCACAAGCATGCAAACTAGGCTTCGTGATATTGCTGATTTTAGTCCCTGTTCTGCTGATATTTTGATGCCATGTAAACTTGATGCTACAGAGAGATCCATGCATATTTTGAGATACTTCAGTAAGGGTGTTTTGAACATATGGTTATGCTTTATCCATCCATGTCCCTTGTTGCAATTATGGAGTAGTCTAGGATGTCATTTTCGTGCTCTACTTTTGCTACAAAATGTTTCCTGGCAGATTGTTTACATGTTATTCAATTTTGCCAAGGTTGTTGTAGTTGATCCGTGTATGCTATGATGTTGTTCTTCCCATGTATAGCTTCTATGCCATGTCTTCTTGATGGATGTATGATTAATTTATCTTGAAATGCTCTGTAGTGAGTGCATCAAGCTCGCGAAGATGCCTTCATAATTCTGCCAATGCCATGCTCTGTTTGCTGAATCTGTTAACGAAACTTGCTATGTTTACATGGGTGCCATCATATCTTCTGGTCCTTTTTAGCTCATGGTCAGTAAGGGACTTTTGATCTATGCTTCGAGTAGAATCATGCCATGTCTTGTTTTGGTATTATAAGTTCCTGTAGCATGTTGATAACTTGCTCTGAACATTGCTTCGTGATGCTGTTTATGCCATGTCCAACCTGATATTTTTTGCTCTTTTGCCAATCTTGTTTGAACCTGTTATGATGTGATTTAGCCATAGCTCAGTGTTTCTCTTTTGTTAAGCATCTCCTGTAGATCACTGCCATATGCTTTGTTTTTATGTTGGGTTGCTGTAGCATAGTTTCTTGTTGCATGCTAAGTAGCATCGTGCTGTTAATCACAGTGTTGTGTCATTCTTATTTTGCTTGTCATTTGCAAACCGTGCATCCGTTCCCGGTGATTTTTATATCGATTTCAACCGAAATCATCTCATCTTTCTAGCGGCATACTTGGTTTGCCAAGTTGATGCCTTGTTCATCCTTTTTCCTCCCGGAGCACGCATATGCATTGCATATCACATCTTGCATATCATGACATGTATTGCATCATGTTGCTTGTGCATTGCACCGTGATTTATTGTGGTTCCTTTGCTTGTGTTCTTGCTTTGGGTAGAGCCGGGAGACGAGTATATGCACGAGGAACCTGTTGAGTACGCTAATGAGGATCAAGCCTTCGACAACTCTGAGAACCTTGCAGGCAAGATGACCATACCTTCGATATCACTTCTATCTTTGCTTTGCTAGTTGCTCGCTCTATCGCTATGTTAGCTCTACCTGCCATTGTTTATCATGCCTCCCTATTGCCATATTAAACCTCTAACCATCCTGTCCTAGCAAACCGTTGTTTGGCTATGTCACCGCTTTTGCTCAGCCCCTCTTATAGCGTTGTTAGTTGCAGGTGAAGATGAAGTTTGTTCCTGGTCGGTACATGGATATTCTTGGGATATCACAATATCTCCTATTTAATTAATGCACCTTATATACTTGGTAAAGGGTGGAAGGCTCGGCCTTATGCCTGGTGACTTGTTCCACTCTTGCCGCCCTAGTTTCCGTCATACCGGTGTTATGTTCCTTGATTTTGCGTTCTTTCCACGGTTGGGTGATTTATGGGACCCCCTTGACAGTTCGCTTTGAATAAAACTCCTCCAGCAAGGCCCAAACTTGGTTTTACCATTTGCCACCTAAGCCTTTTTCCCTTGGGTTTTCGCGAGCCCGAGGGTCATCTTTATTTACCCCCCCGGGCCAGTGTTCCTTCGAATGCTGGTCCAACCTGAGCGATGTCCGGCGGCCCTTGGGCAACCAGGGTCTATGCCAACCCGACGTCTGGCTCATCCGGTGTGCCCTGAGAATGAGATATGTGTAGCTCCTATCGGGATTTGTCGGCACTTCGGGCGGCTTTGCAGGTCTTGTTTTACCATTGTCGAAATGTCTTGCGAACCGGGATTCCGAGGCTGATCGGGTCTTCCCGGGAGAAGGTATATCCTTCGTTGACCGTGAGAGCTTGCGGTGGGCTAAGTTGGGACAGCCCTGCAGGGTATATTATCTTTTGAAAGTCGTGCCCACGGTTATGAGGCAGAAGGGAATTTGTTAATGTCTGGTTGTAGATAACTTGACACTTGACTTCATTAAAATACATCAACTGTGTGTGTAGCCGTGATGGTCTCTTCTCGGCGGAGTCCGGGAAGTGAACACGGTTTGAGTTATGCTTGACGTAAATAGTTTCAGGATCACTTCTTGATCACTACTAGCTTCTCGACCGGTGCGTTGCTTCTCTTCTCGCTCTCATTTGCGTATGCTAGCCACCATATATGCTTAGTGCTTGCTGCAGCTCCACCATATTACCCCTTTTCCTACCTATGAGCTTAAATAGTCTTGATCTCGCGGGTGTGAGATTGTTGAGTCCCCGTGGCTCACAGATTCTCCCAAAACAGATGCAGGTGCCGAGGATACCAGCGTAGATGGTGCGACCGAGCTCAAGTGGGAGTTTGACGAGGACCTTGGCCGTTACTATGTTTCGTTTCCAGATGATCAGTAGAGGAGCCCAGTCGGGACGATCGGGGATCTAGCATTTGGGGTTGTCTTCTTTTCATTTGGATTTGACCGTAGTCGGTCTATGAGTGTATTTTGAATGATGTATGATCTTAATTATGTATTGTGTGAAGTGGCGATTGTAAGCCAACTCTCTTTATCCCATTCTTGTTCATTACATGGGATTGTGTGAAGATGACCCTTCTTGCGACAAAACCACCATGCGGTTATGCCTCTAAGTCGTGCTTCGACATGTGGGAGATATAGCCGCATCGTGGGTGTTACACTCGATCACCTCATGATCCACCTGATTACCTCGTGATCAAAACATCCACATGATCACCTCATGACCACATCACAAACTAAATGATCATCCTCAAGATCATCTCAACATCATCATCAACATCCTGCCAAACTGTTACTACTCACACACATCAACATATAAATACCTATAAGTCATTTCGTCATTTGAGTGTTGATCGAACAGTGTGATTTAGTACGAACTTGTGCCCATGATTGAGGACACGGTTTCGATAGATTAAACACTCACACTCTGTAGAGGTAGCGCACTGTACCCACACCATGGAACCCATGGCTCTCACTCCCATTCGGGTGGACCAACATCATTCCGACAAAACTGATCTACTGCCATGACACTCTCCTGGCCACTCCGACTAACTCCCCACTGGGCTAAGTCATGGGTGGCCCCGTGCCTACCAAAGGCATCAACGGCCACCATCATGGCAAACCAAAACGATCCCAAGCGGGGACAAGAGATCTCAATACCAACCATGGGCACACAAGGCTTATGTCCGCCTACCTGATGAGGGTAGCACGTGCCCATAACGTTCCCTCGTTGGAGGCACTGGCGAGAGACAGGACAATAGACCGCATTGGGGCCCTTCCCATAAAAGGAAAATGTGGTTGCACTGGAAAAGCCTGGTTCGGTGGCACCCGACCAACTTAATGACAAAAATTAACCCCAAAAATATAACTAAGATAACTGGTACTCCGATATCATCTATCAACCTGATATCCAAGTCATAGCAATATCCAACAAATAATCCAAAGCATAATATTTTCATACCAACATACTCCCAGGATAGCATAACACTACTATCAGGATGAATCCAAGAATGATATTACCACTGCTCAAATATCAAGAACAAGCAATCCAGCTAAGATCCACATGTAAACATCATCTCCAAAATCATACTCCAAACATAATATCAACTAGCATCATAATGAAAATACTTCTAGCCACTAATAATCCAAAGGAAACATGACATACAAAGTAATACTTCAAATTATAATGCCAGGTACCAACATGAAAATAATCTTAACATAAGATAATAATAATCCAGAGGCAACATGTCATCCATAGAAGTTACAAAATATTAGTCCTAGAACTCCAAGCAATATCATGGCAATAGCAAGTTCAAAATAATACTCCGAGAAATGCCACGACAACTCACAAGTAGCTAAAACAATATTTTAAACAAGTTCAAATAAATTAAACCATGTCACTTCATTACAGTGATGCAAATGGAGGGTGTGGCTTGCATAGGGAAGATGGATTCACCGGGAAGAGGTGCGAGAAAAACGCGAAAAGAATCGTCGGAAAACATTCTCTCTTGAAGGGGGCTGAATAAGGGCAGGGGAAAAATAGTTATTTTCAGAATGTTAAAACATGGTGAAAATGTGACCAACAAAATGGGCTCGATGAGACGAAGAAGTGGGTTTTGGAATCACCTCATTTGGAGTCTTGGGTAAAAAGATACGGACGTTTAAAGCTCAGGGACTAATCTATAAAAATACTTCTTCAAACAGGTCCCTGGTAGTTTAAACAGAACGTGCCTTTTCTAAAAATATGTTTTCCAGAGGGGAAACCCTATTCTACTCCGAAGAAGGAGAAAATACGCTTTCGGTGGATGAAAGCGTACACAGACAAAAGCCATGTCCACTTATCCACATCAGTAGGGGGCTGGGCTGGCCTCTGGGTCCCTGACGGGTGGGGGCCGCGGGGCCCACCGCCTAGCTGGCAGGGCAACACCGTCGTCTTTGTCTCCATCGTGCACGCCCGCGCTCAGCTGAGGGGAGGAGCTGGCTCTGGTGGTGCTCCGCCAACGGATGGACTCAGGAGGACGAGCCGCATCCAAAGAGGTAGGTCACGGCCGCCGACGAGGGACGAGGCAGCAGCAGCACTGACGCCGGTGAAGGAGGTCGTCCGCCGGAGATGAAAATGATGCCATGGAGGTTCCGACGACGAATGAAGAGGTGGGGGAGATGCGCTGAGGACTAGAGGATCTACTGGCAGTGGCAGAAGGAAGAGAAAGGATCGGCATCAAAGGAATTTAGATGGCGGCTGGTGGATGGGCTCCAGCCATGGGCGGGCAGGGGGAACTTTGCGAGCTTGGGGAAGAGGTTGGACAGGGTCAGAGGAGTAGGAGAAGGCTGCTAGTGAGCTCGAGGGTCTTGGGGAGGGGCTATTTATAGGCGGGCGAGGGAGGCCGAGGCCGGGTGCCGCCGCTCGAGCTCGGACAGAGCACTGTTGAGGCTCAGCGAGCATAGGAACACGACGAGGAGGAGCGGCGAAGCTCATGGAGCAGCGCAACGCCAATAGAGAGCAAAGGAAGAAGAGACGAGTGCCATTAATGCCTTGTTGGCCACTGTTCGCCCATGGGCGCACGTCGGCTAGTGTCGGTGGGGAAGAGGACGGAGGGGAAGAGGGGTCCAGGGGAACAACAACGATGAGGTGAAGCCACTAAACATGCTCACGTGCGTGAAGACGACGAGAGGGAGAGGGGGTCGGGCACAAATGACACTCTGGATGCGGCCTAGCGAGTAGAGCACATGAATATGCATGCCAGCTACATGGTCACCATGCGACATGGCACGGGGAGGACTGTAGGGGATTGAAAATCTTGTCTGGGGGCTATTCCTTCCAAGGTGGAGCATTAATGCAACTACGGCTTGGTCTGAGGCACTATGGTTAAGAGGCATTAATCGCCTAAAGTTTACCGCAACAAACTTGGCCATGCACTGGTGATCAACAGAAAATTGATTGGAACCAAATTTGTTGTCTGGGGTGATTAACTAAGGAAGAACTACAATCCTAGGGAGTTTGAGGAGAAATGGACCAATAATTACTAGGCTTGCTTTGTATGTTCATAATTGGTCCAAAATCTTGATCTAGATGATCCACTCACTTGGGGTAACCACTTGAGCTCAAATTGGGCAAGGCATGGTTATTTGGCCATATGAAGATGCTATAAAAGTTTCATACCAAATGGACATGCCAAAATGGTACTTGCTTCACAAACATCCCCACTGACCAGAAACTTGGAATAATTTTGGTGATCAAATGGCTCAATGAAATGATCCCAAATTTGGTGGAGAGGATTTATTTGGGTAGGAGCATGATTTGGTAATTTATCATATTTATTGAAGCAATATAAAATATACTTGCTTCACAACCTAAAACTATTAACAGAATCAAAGATTTGGTCCTCTGCTCACATAGATCATTAGATGAAGTTGAAAATTGGAGGAGGGAGTTAATATGAGCACATGAAGGAGTGTGCAAAATTTCAATTCATTTGGATACTCCTAGCTAGTACTTCCTTCACAAAGCCTTCTGTTTGACAGAAACTTTGAAAAATCATTGAGGGAAGTGGGCTAGGCAAATGAAGTTCAAATTTTGCATGAGGCAATGATATGGATATAGAAGCATGCCCAAAAAGTTTGGGGCAAACTAGTAAAATATAAATGACACCTCCTTCACAAAGTGCCAATTAGGACATAATAGAAAAAGGAATATTTGGGAATTGTTTTTGAACTGGCCAAGGAATTGTTTGGGCATATTTGAGCAATATATGACCCAAAGTAATTATGAGAATTATTTGGGAATTTTTGGGTGGACAGAAATATAGGTTGCTTCACAACCTAGGTTATAGGGTTATTCCTTTAATAGAAAAAGGACCATTACCTAGAAAAGGATTTTAGAGTTGGGCTAGACTGGAAATGACAAGATCTTGGGATAGGTTTGAGGGTGATGAGCCACTTGGGAGAGGAAATGAGGATGATTTCCTAGGTGGCAAGGCCACAGAACCACTCCAAAAAGAAAAACAGGCAAAAACCAAATAAATCAAAGGAAAAAAGAAAAGGGCCAAAAACCAGGTTGTTACAAAACCCTAAGAGCTGCAGCACCGTATTTCCCCCCGGATGATGCAGCTGGAGTCCGAAGAACTCCAAGAACGCGTGGAAGAAATCACTCACGGGGAGGCCGAACCCGTGCTTGAAGTGAGAAAAGAAGACCACGCGCTCGGTCCCCTCTGGTCGCGGTGCCAGCTCACCGTTCGGCAGGCGCACAGCCACCTCCGTCTCCGACGGCAGCCGTCACGTGTCGTGCAGATACTGAACATCCTCGATGGTGATGGTGGATCCCTCACACGAGCCTTTCGGTGGCGCCATCAGTAGTGCAAGGTGCATTGGCAGGAGCAAGAAGAAAGAATGGTTGCTGAGCGCAGCAAACCGGTGCCGGAGTTTCACTCGAGAGCAGGGGACCGTTGCGGCGCACGGTGAGCTTGGAGGCAAGAGCAAGAGAAGATGGAGGTATGGGCGCGTGCATGAATGATTTCCACCGGCCCCTCCCCCGATTTATAAGCCACAGACTGAATGTGGGGAAGTAGGATCGTTTGCGCCCGCCCCTCCCACTTCCCTGCATTAAGTGTGCACAATCCATGCGCACATTAACTGCCCCGAGTAGAGAAACCGCTGCGGACACCACAATAAATCCGCGTGCATAGGCCGAGGGCGCAAATTGGTGGGCCCCAGCCCGCAGTCATGTGCCGTCGCGCGCGTGGCCTATCATGGCCTCTTCAGTTTCTGAGCACCACGTGGCGCCCGTGCAAAACCCAAGAGATCGTGTCTCTTCCCCTCCAAGATTCGACGGACTCTTTGGTTTCCCGCCCATGTTGGGATGTCGCGATCCGGCTTTCGGAAGCAGGCACACAGTGGGTGTTGCCGGACCCGACGGCCGTAACTCTATCAACATCTACCATCACTTCAAGGGGTGAAACTGCGAAGCCCCCCCCCCCCTCGCACGTGCTTGAAGCCGGCGAGCCTTCATAGCTTCGGAGACAACTGTCGGGGGGATGAACCCTGGGCAGGCAACGGAACCCGGATCCTTTTCAAAAATATCGGGGACGACACCGCCCCTCATTCCGCCTCGCGCGTGGCTGGGTTCCTCGACCCAGCCAAGCATCTCAACCTGGCCAAGTCCCTCAACCCGGTCTAAATCGCAACATGGCCAGGCCTGCTAGCGCATGCCGACTGGAATCGACAAATCAAGACTTCTCCAACAAGCCATCACCCCCATGGCATCTTCCTCAACCCGGCCTCGGGTCAGCTCACGTCCCATCCAGTGTGTACGACGGAACAAGTCCCCATAGTGGAGATAAGCATGGCCACAATGGTCCACCAACCCTGCTGACTGGTAGGAGCATGGCTACAATGTCCCACCTACTCCACTGACCAGGGCCGACATGGCAATAGTGCCCCCCTCGTCCTGCTGACGCAAGCCGATGGCGACCAGGCGGAGCTCCACTGTAGCTCAACCGGCCCAGCCACTCCGTGACGCACATAAAGACATGGAGCAGTGCCCCTAGCACACGGGGCCCACGCCCGGAGAATCTGACGAATCCTTGCACCCGGCGGGTCCCAGCACTGGCTTCTCGGGCACTGACATCCCGGCCCCATGGCCATGTAACTTTACCATTGTAACCTTGGGAGGTTGACATAAAAAACCAGGAGGCCTCCATTCATGGGAGAGAACACTAGCGACAAGATCATCAGTAGAACACACACACACCCAAGGAGAATGAGAAGCCTAAGCCTTGTCCTTCCTTCCTTCCTCCCCCAAGCAGCTCTAGGAGCAACTTTGTACTACCACGTGCATCCACATATAAACCACTCTCGGCAGGACTAGGGGTATTATCTCTCTGGAGGGCCCCGAACCTTGGTATGTCTTGCGGCCCTTGCTCACTCATGCCGACCTCGCTTCTAGGGCCCACCAGTGCCCTCGAGCATGTCCCTCTCTTTAGCCATCCCTTGGCATCTACCATGTGCCCACCATGACAAGTTGTTATTATGATGATGAGTTATGTGCTAGAATGTGTTAGAATGATGATTTGTTATATGACTCATAGATGATGATGATGCTGATGATGATGAGGAGGAGGAGGAGGAGGAGGAGTTATTATTATGATGATGAGTTCTTATATGACTATGATGATGATGATGATGAGTTGCTATTAGGATGATGATGATAAGTTGTTATTATGATCATGATGAGTTATTATATCATTGGGTGGAAGAAACGCAGATTAGATTCAAGTGGATGGATCCTAGTAATACGAATTGGTCACTTTGCATCCATCCACTTGAATCTAATCTGCGGTTTTTCCACCCAATGATATAATAACTCAACATGATCATAAAATGATATGATGAGAGTACTGTATAGAACCTATACAAATACAACGCAAATACGCAAAAGAAAAAATACAGGAAATTTTAGCAGTAGGGTGGGTTAACCAGTAGCAGCAACGCGAGCCAAATAGTAGCACTACTGCTAGGTAGGGGTAGGAGTAGCGCTGGTAAAACCCCACACTACTACTAAATATTAGATGTAGCACAGTAGCAGTAGCGCGGGCCCCAGTGCTACTTCTAGGCCTTTACCATGTGCTATAACTAGGGTTTTCCCTAGTAGTGTACCAAGAACCTCTCCCATTGAAGATAAATTAATCTAACTGGCGAAACAAGACGAATAGGCCAGAGATAAGTACAAGGCTATAAAACCACACATAATATATCTCTTTCAATGAGTAATCTGATCATAAACCCATAATTCATTGGATCCCAACAAACATACTTCAAGAATTACATCGAATAGATATCCAAAGAGATCATTGTATTGAAGCTTAAAAAGAGATAGAGCCATCTAGCTACTACCATGGACCCATAGGTCCTATGGGAACTACTCGCACATCATCATGAAGGCAGCAAGGTTGATGAGGATGCCCTAAGTGGTCGATTCCCCCCTCTGGCAGAGTACCGGCGGAGGACTCTAGATGGGATCACGGAAGAACAAAGGCTTGCGGCGGTGACAAAATTGTTTTGGGTCTCGCTCTAGGGGTTTCTAGAATTTAGGGAATTTATAGCGCAGAAATTAAGTCAAATGGAGGCCTATGGGACCCACAAGCTCAGATGGTGCACCAACTGAGCTTTTGGCCTACCTGCAGGTCTTCTGGCGTTTCCATGAAGCTCTAGGGTATCTTTTGGATCAAAAAAATCTCTGTTAAGTTTCATTGTGTTTGGACTTTGTTTGGTATGGTTTTCTGTGAAACAAAGAAATAGGCAAAAAAAATAGGAACTGCCACTGGGCACTGAGTTAATAGGTTAGTTCCCAAAATTGATATAAAATGACATATAAACCATACAAGATTGATAATATAATAGTATGAAACAATCAATAATTGAAGGAAATATGCCTTAGAGGCAATAATAAAGTAGTTATTTTATATTTCCTTATTCATGGTAAAGGTTTATTATTCATGCTATAATTGTATTGATCGGAAACCTAAATACATGTGTGAATACATAAACAAATACCATGTACCTTGTAAGCCTCTACTAGACTAGCTCATTGATCAAAGATGGTTAAGGTTTCCAAACCATAGACATGTGTTGTCATTTGATAACGCGATCACATCATTATGAGAATGATGTGATGAACAAGACCCATCCGTTAGCTTAGCATAATGATCGTTCAGTTTGTTGCTATTGCTTTCTTCATGTCAAATACATATTCCTTCGACTATGAGATTATGCAACACCCGGATACCGGAGGAATTCCTTGTATCCAATCAAATGTCACAACGTAACTGGGTGATCATAAAGATGCTCTACAGGTATCTCCTAAGGTGTTTGTTGAGTTGGCATAGATCGAGATTAGGATTTTTCACTTCGAGTATCGGAGAGGTATCTCTGGTCCCTCTCGGTAATACACATCATAAGATTGCAAGAAAATGACTAAGGAGTTAGTTATGGGGTGATGTATTACTGAACGAGTAAAGAGACTTGCCGGTAACAAGATTGAACTGGGTATAGAGATACCGACCATCGAATCTCGGGCAAGTAACATACCGATGGACAAACGGAAGTACGTATGTTGTCATAACGGTTCGACCGATAAAAGATCTTCATGGAATATGTAGGATCCAATGTGGGCATCCAGGTTCCGCTATTGGTTATTGACTGGAGAGGTGTCTCCGTCATGTGTACATAATTCTCGAACCCGTAGGGTCCACACACTTAACGCTCGTTGACGATATTGTGTTATATAAGTTATGTGATTTGGTGACCGAATGTTGTTCGGAGTCCCGAATGAGATCACGGACATCACGAGGAGTCTCGAAATGGCCGAGAGGTAAAGATTGATATATATATAGGACGATGGTATGCGGACACCGGAAGTGTCTTGAAGGGTACCGGGTACTTATCGGGTCACCGGAAAGGAGTTACGGGCACCCCCGGCAAAGATATGGGCCTTATGGGCCAAGAGAGGAAACGCACCAGCCACAAGGGGCTGGTGCGCCCCCCATAGCAGGCCGGCCTAAGGAGGAGATTGAAAGGGGGAAGGGAAAGGAAAGTGTGGATTTGGATTCCCACTTCCTTCCCTCTCCCCCCTCTTTCCTTCCCCCTTGGGAATACATGGTAGGGGTGGCCAAGGCAGGAGCCCTAGGGCCAGCTGGCCACCTATGTGGTGTGTGGGAGTCCTGGATTAGGGGGTCCTCGGGCCTCCGGTCTACTGGTGTGGGCCGGACTGATGGGCTGTCAAGATACAAGACAGAAGATCATCTCTCGTGTCCGGTGGGGACTCTGACGTACGTGGATGGCAAGTATAGGTGTCCGGATATATTGTCCCTTTCTGTAAAACCAATTTGTACAAGCCCTAAGCCTCTCCGGTGTCTATATAAACTGAAGGGTTAGATCGGAGGCAGGATCACAACATTGCTAGGCTAGCTATCTAGGGTTAACCGAATCGATCTCGTGGTAGATCAACTCTTGTAACCCCTATACTCTTGAATATAATCAAATAGGAGTAGGGTTTTACCTCCATTAAGAGGGCCCGAACCTAGCTAAACACTATGTCCCTTCTCCATTCTTACTATTTATCCTCACACACATAGCTTGCCCCCCCCCTGACCCGAGATCTGACGGTTTTGATACTGACATTGCTGCTTTCATTCAGAGCTCCGCTGTATTTTCGATAGAAGGATCGATGGCTCATATTTTTGCCAACAATGATGTTGTGTCCAGGGAGACCTTTCTTCCTGGACAGGTTTTTGTGTTCGGTGGCTTCGTGCTTCTAGCCAACTTGATCGACCGCCTTGAGCAGGTTGACAGTTATGCCCCCGGCCACCAGATCAGGTTTGGAAGCCTGAATTATGTTGCGGACATCCGAGGAGACCTAGTCTTCGACGGGTTTGAGGCCTCGACTGCCACTTCGTGTCCCATCCAAGAAGACTCCTCGGATCCCCTGTCAGATCCCACCCAGGGGTCAACTCCCACCTCGGCCTTAGATCCGGGGCAAGTCTCATTGTCTGAAGACGAGAACATAAGCCCCGAAGGATTTCGCTCCCTCACGGAGTTTCCTACCGAAGACCCAAACACAATCTTAAATTTGGCTCTAGGCAACCATCCCGAACTGCCGAGGTCTGCACTTAGCGGGTCCGATCAGGCGCCCCATGCCGAACTCAGTGTGGTAGACCCGCAGTTCCCGGCCCCGCTTCCACTCTTAGATGAAGCATTGGGTTTGATGCAGTCTCTCGCCATCACGAAGGCCTTACCTCTGAACTATACCCAGCTCACACTGGGGGCTGAGAGAGGGGAATTTTACGCCCCACCCACCACCCACTTAATAGCCACTGTCGAGGACTTAACTGACATGTGGGACTATGCGCCCGAGGGCATCGACGGCATGGACGACGATGCCGAAGACGAACCAAGCCAAGTCCCACCCGTTACGGGGAGTTGGACGACCACCTCAACCTACGATACATGGTCGACACTCTGAAGAACGATGAGGATAACCCAAGCCCAGACAAGGACAACCCTGTCGATGAACCAACAAAACACCGATGTCAGCGGCGCCGCTCACGGTTGCGTCGGGCAAAGGATAGCAATACCGACACCGGAGATAATGAGACCCCGGACGAAGCCGAAGATCCCAAATACCCCATCGAGCCCACATCCGAACAGGACGAAAAGGAAGAGGGTGAATATAGCCCTAGACACGCGAATAACGAAGATGCGGAGGACAACAACTACATGCCAGAATCCGAAGAGGAGGTTAGCCTTTGTGACGAAGACTTCATCATTCCAGAAGAACCCCTCGACCAAGAACGCTTTAAGCGGCAACTCATTGCTACAGCCCGGAGCCTAAAGAATAAGCACCAGCAGCTCAAGGAAGAGCAGGATACACTGAATGAGAGGTGGACTAAGGACCTGGCCGCTGAGGAATACATCCAACAGCGACCTGTCAAAAGTTACCCTAGGCGCAAGCTGCTACCCCAATTCGACGATGAAGTCCTTGAACCAGTACGGTCGAAATACAATCAGGAAGATCAACCAGACCGACCACCATGTGGACAGGATAAAACGGCATACCAAGCGGAATACCAACCCGCACCCCCTCGCTGAAGAGGAAGGGAGACTACAACCGCAGGATATACATATGATTTGCAACGTGACCTAGCCATTAAAGCTAGTCAGACCAGATCAATCTACGATCAAGGGGCCGTGCCCTAGCACAAGATAATGCCTATAAAGCCCTACATGACGACCACTACTATGTTCGGGATCAGTACCGAACTCAGATGTCAACCGATCTCTGTCGTGACATTGCGCGATATAGAG
This sequence comes from Triticum dicoccoides, assembly GCF_002162155.2. Classification (NCBI taxonomy): domain Eukaryota; kingdom Viridiplantae; phylum Streptophyta; class Magnoliopsida; order Poales; family Poaceae; genus Triticum; species Triticum dicoccoides. The sequence goes on along the minus strand of NC_041387.1, from coordinate 596,889,244 downwards.
GGGCCGCACACCCCCTATGCTTCACTAATGAGGTTATGGAACATCAGTTTCCGGAAGGGTTTAAACCTGTAAACATCGAACCATACGATGGAACGACGGATCCGACCGTCTCGATTGAAGATTTCCTTCTCAATATTCATATGGCTCGAGGAGATAACCTCCATGCCATTAAATATCTTCCTCTAAAGCTGAAGGGACCAGCTCGGCACTGACTAAACAGCCTCCCAGAAAACTCCATTGGAACCTGGGAAGACTCGGAAGATGCCTTTAGGGCTAACTTCCAGGGCACCTATGTCCGGCCACCGGATGCTGATGACTTGAGTCATATAATCTAGCAGCCAGGCAAATGGGCCCGCAAGCTTTGGAATCAGTTCTTAACTAAAAAGAACCAGATTATAGACTGTCCGGACGCCGAAGCCTTAGTGACCTTTAAGCACATCGTCCGTGACGAATGGCTCGCCCAACACCTCAGGCAGGAAAAGCCGAAGACCATGGCAGCCTTAATGGCACTTATGACCCGCTTCTGTGCGGGCAAAGACGGCTGGTTGGCTCGTAGAAGCAACAACTCAGGTGACCCAGGCACCTCTGAGGTGCGGGATGGCAATGGTAAACCTCGCCGCAATAAAAACAAACTCAGAATAGCAACAACGACGATGTAGACGATACAACAGTCAATGCCGGATTCAGCGGTCCCAAGTCCGGTCAGCGGAATAAACCTTTAGAAGGCAAAGACGGGCCATCCAACTTAGATAAAACCCTTGAGAGGCCCTGTCAGATTCATGGCACACCCGACATGCAAATCATACCAATAGGAATTGTTCGGTTTTCACACAGGCCGGTAAGCTAAATACCGAACATAAGGGAAAAGGACCCCCAAGCGAAGACGATGATGAGCCCCGTCAGCCAAACACCAGGGGCCAGAAACAATTTCCCCCTGAGGTGAAGACAGTAAACATGATATATGTCACTCACATCCCGAAAAGGGAGCGCAAACGCGCATTATGGGACATCTACGCCATAGAGACTGTCGCCCCCAAGTTTAACCCATGGTCAGTTTGTCCGATCACATTTGATTGTAGAGACCACCCAACCAGCATCCGTCATGGGGGTTCGGCCACCTTGGTCGTTGATCCAATCATCGACAGATACCACCTCACTAGAATCCTTATGGATGGAGGAAGCAGTCTCAACTTGATCTATCAAGATATTGTCCGTAAGATGGGGATCGACCCATCACGAATCAAGCCCAGTAACACCACCTTTAAAGGTGTAAACCAAGAGTGGAGACCCATTGTACGAGCTCAATCACACTCGAGGTAGTATTCGGCCCTCCAGATAACTTTCGCAGTGAGGAATTAATCTTCGACATCGTAACTTTCCGCAGTGGCTATCATGCACTGCTCGAACGAACTAGTTTTGCCCGCTTCAACACAGTCCCGCATTATGCTTACTTGAAGCTCAAAATGCTTGGAGCTCGTGGTGTTATTACAGTCAATGGTAATATGGAGCACTCACCCCGTACTGAAGAACACAACGCGGCCCTAGTAGCCGAAGTTTATAGCGGCCTAATCAAGCCGAGCAGCTCACAGGCCAATAAAGCCAATGACGTATCCAAACGAGTCCGGTCCGTGCATAAATCAGCGGATCTGGACACTGATTAGCAGTTCGGCCTCTGCCGATCGCCCCATCAGGTTGCGGCTCATGTACATCACATACATAATTACGCACTGAAAATACCGTCGACGACGTTGGAGGCACGCTACTGAAATGTCTCCAACGTATCTACTTTTCCAAACACTTTTGCCCTTGTTTTGGACTCTAACTTGCAGGATTTGAATGAAGCTAACCCGGACTGATGCTGTTTTCAGCAGAACTGCCATGATCTTGTGTGCAGAAAACAAAAGTTCTTGGAATGACCTAAAAATCCACGGAGATAAGTTTGGAAAATATAAAAAATACTGGCGAAAGAATCAAGGTCAGGGGACCCACACCCTGTCCACAAGGGTGGGGGGCGCGCCCTCCCCCTGGGCGCGCCCCCCTGTCTCGTGGGCCCCCTGATGCTCCACCGACCTCAACTCCAACTCCATATATTCCGTTTCACGGAGAAAAAAATCAGGGAGAAAGTTTCATCGTGTTTTACGATATGGAGCCGCCGCCAAGCCCTAATCTCTCTCGGGAGGGCTAATCTGGAGTCCATTCGGGGCTTCGAAGAGGGGGATTCATCGCTGTCGTCATCATCAACCATCCTCCATCACCAATTTCATGATGCTGACCGCCGTGCGAGAGTAATTCCATCGTAGGCTTGCTGGACGGTGATGGGTTGGATGAGATTTACCATGTAATCAAGTTAGTTTTGTTAGGGTTTGATCCCTGGTATCCACTATGTTCTGAGATTGATGTTGCTATGACTTTTCTATGCTTAATGCTTGTCACTAGGGCCCGAGTGCCATGATTTCAGATCTGAACCTATTATGTTTTCATGAATATATGTGAGTTCTTGATCCTATCTTGCAAGTCTATAGTCACCTATTATATGTTATGATCCGACAACCCCGAAGTGACCATAATCAGGATACTTCTTGGTGATGACCATAGTTTGAGGAGTTCATTTATTCACTATGTTCTAATGCTTTGTTCTGGTTATCTATTAAAAGGAGGCCTTAATATCCCTTAGTTTCCACTAGGACCCCGCTGCCACGAGAGGGTAGGACAAAATATGTCATGCAAGTTCTTTTCCATAAGCACGTATGACTATATTTGGAACACATGCCTACATTACATTGATGAACTGGATCCAGTTCTGTGTCACGCTATGTTATAGCTATTACATGAGGAATCGTATCCGACATAATTATCCATCACTGATCCAATGCCTACGAGCTTTTCACATATTGTGGTTTGCTTATTTACTTTTCCGTTGCTACTGTTACAATTACTACAAAACTATTATCTTTACTTTTGCCATTGTCACCTTTACTATCATACTACTTTGCTACTAAATACTTTGCTGCAGATACTAAATTATCCAGGTGTGGTTGAATTGACAAGTCAACTGCTAATACTTAAGAATATTCTTTGGCTCCCCTTGTGTCGAATCAATAAATTTGGGTTGAATACTCTACCCTCGAAAGTTGTTGCGATCCCCTACACTTGTGGGTTATCAAGACTAATTTCTGGCGCCGTTGCTGGGGAGCATAGCTCTATTCTTTGAGTCACTTGGGATTTATATCTGTTGATCACTATGATGAATTTGAAAGATGAAAGAACCAAGATTTTGCCCTCAACTACGAGGGGAGGTAAAGAACTGCCATCTAGCTCTGCACTAGATTCTCCTTCCGTTATTAGTAAGCTTGCGACACCTAAACCTGCTACTGCTATGAATTCTGATATGTCGCATGTTATTGATGATGCCACTTCTGCTATGTATGATAATTATGATGGAACTACTTCTGTGTGTGATACTACTGTGCCATTAGGTGAATTTCTTGATGAACAACTTGCTAGGGTTAGAGAGAATGAAATTATTGAAGATGCTATTATTGATGGTAGTGATGATGAAAGTTCTCCCCCTAATTATGAATTACCTGTTGTTCCTGAGGGTTATGTTATGAATGAGGAAGCTGCTAGAGCAATTTTTGCTTGCAAAGATAGATATGATCTTAAGATGTTATTAGCTAAATGGAAGCAACAATCTCTTAATGCTAGAATGAAACCTGACACCGCTTTTGCTACTTCACCTATCTGTGTTACTGATAAAGATTATGAATACTCTGTTGATCCTAAAATAATTACTTTGGTTGAATCTGATCATTTTTATGGCCTTGAATCTGAAACTGTTGTGGTACATCTTGCCAAGTTGAATGATATAGCCACCCTGTTTACTAATGATGAGAAGTCTCGCTATGATTATATCCTTAAGATATTTCCATTCTCATTAAAGGGTGATGCTTAAACATGGTTTAATTCTCTTGATCCTGGTTGTGTGCGTAGTCCCCAGGATATGCTTTATTACTTCTCTGCTAAATTTTTCCCTGTTCATAAGAAACAAGCTGCCTTGCGGGAAATATATAATTTTGTGCAAATCAAAGAAGAGAGTCACCCACAAGCTTTGGGGAGGCTTCTCCGATTACTTAATGCTTTGCCTGATCATCCTCTTAATAAAAATGAAATACTTGATATCTTTTATAATGGACTAGCTGATGCTTCCAAGGACTACTTGGATAGTTGTGCTGGTTGTGTTTTCAGGGAAAGAATAGTCGACCAAGCTGAATTACTATTGAATAATATGTTGACTAATGAAAATAATTGGACTCTTCCTGAGCCAATTCCTGAGGCAATTCCTGAGTCAATTGAGCCAACTCCTGAGCCTATTCCTAAACCCACTCCTAAGAAGAGAGGTGTTCTATTTCTCAGTCCTGAAGATATGCAAGAGGCAAAGAAATCAATGAAAGAAAAAGGTATTAAAGCTGAAGATGTTATGAATTTACCACCTATTTAAGAAATACATGGTCTTAATATAGCACCTGTTAAAGAAACACATTGTCTTGATAACCCGACACAGGTAGGAAAGGTAAATTCTCTCTATAGATATGATAAAGTTGAAATCCCTTCTACTAAATTTCATAGCCCATGCTTAGATGAATTTGATGACTTTATGGCTAGACAAGAAAGTTTGAATGCTTATGTTGGTAGAGAATTAAAGAATAATGCTTTCGAGATAGGACGCTTGAGTGATTATATGGCTAGAGTTAAAGGCGAACTTAAACTCATTAGCAAATATGCTTCTATGGTTACCACTCAAGCTAAGCAAGTACTTAAAGCTCAAAGTGATTTGCTCGATGAATTAAATAATAAACATGATTTTGCTGTTAGAGTGGCTACTAGAACTGGTAGAATGACTCAAGAACCTTTGTATCCTGAAGGCCACCCTAAGAGAATCGAGCAGGATTCTCAGAGAAATAATTTAGAGGCACCTAGTTCTTCTAAAAAGAAAAAGGAAAACAATAGGAATTTGCATGCCTCTAGTGAACCTATTGTAGACACACTCAAGAATCCCAATAATATTTCTATTTCTGATGCCGAAACGCAATCAGGTGATGAACATGAACCTAGTGATAATGTTAATGATAATGTTCATGTTGATGCTCAACCTAGCAATTACAATAAAGTAGAGGTTGAACCTGCTGTTGATCTTGATAACCCACAATCAAAGAATCAATGTTATGATAAGATAGATTTTGTTGGTAGGAAGCACGGTAGGGAAAGAGGACCATGGGTTCAGAAACCCATGCCCTTTCCTCCTAAACCATCCAAGACAAAGGATGATGAGGATTTTGAGAGCTTTGCTAAAATGATTAGACCTATCTTCTTACGTATGCGCTTGACTGATATGCTTAAGTTAAATCCTTATGCTAAGTATATGAAGGATATCATTACAAACAAAAGAAAGATACCGCAAGCTGAAATTTCCACCATGCTTGCTAATTACACTTTTAAGGGTGGAACACCAAAGAAACTTGGGGATCTAGGGGTACCAACTATACCTTGCTCCTTTAAAAGAAACTATGTTAAAACTGCTTTATGTGATCTTGGAGCCGGTGTTAGTGTTATGCCTCTCTCTTTATATTGTTGGCTTGAATTGAATGAGTTGACACCTACTGAAATATCTTTGCAAATGGCTGATAAATCAACTGCTATACCTGTCGGTATTTGTGAGGATGTGCCTGTTGTGGTTGCAAATTTCACTATCTTAACGGACTTTGTTATTCTTGATATTCCCGAGGACGATAGTATGTCGATTATCCTTGGTAGACCCTTTTTGAATACTGCATGGGCTGTTATTGATTGCAACGAAGGCAATGTCACTTTTCAAGTTAATGGTAATGAGCATATGGTACACTTTCCGAGGAAACAATCTCAAGTTCATATCATCAATTCTATTGGAAAAAGTCCAACTATCATTATTGGAGGTTTTGAATTTCCTCTTCCTACTGTCAAGAAAAAGTATGATATTCTTATTGTTGGGGATGTTCATATCCCCGTTGAGGTAACCTAGTGTTATTCGAAATTTCTCCGGTTCCGTGTTATTCGGAATAATTTTGTTAACAAGACTTGATCAACCTTGTTAGTGGATTCATTTTGATGATCATGAGATGGATGAAACTAGAAGGCACAACCTTCTATACCCACTTTTTACTTTCTGTTATTTAGAATAAATAAAGCAAAAATAGTATTATTTGTCTGTTTCTAATTTATCCCTGCAATAAAAAATATCCTAAAAATAAAAATGCTCCAAATGCCGTGCAAATTTAGTATGATTTTTATGGAATATTTGAGGATTTTAGGCACTGAAAACACTACAGGAGGGGCAAGCACCTGGCCACGAGCGTGGAGGGTGCGCCCACACCCACTGGGCGCGCCCCTATCTCGTGGGCCCAGGGTGGCCCCCCTCCACTTATTCCTGCACCCACACACTCCATCTTCTTCCCAAGAAAAGCCTCATCCAGCTCAAGCACGAGTTCTAGCTCGTTTTGCTGCGATTTTCGATCTCCTTGCTCAAAGCTCCATTCACAAAACTGCTTTGGGAGATTGTTGCTTGGTATGTGACTCCTCCATTGGTCCAATTAGTTTTTGTTCTAGTGCTTTATTCATTGCAAATTTTTGCTGCATAGGTGACCTTGTTCTTGAGCTTGCATGTTAAATTTATGAGGTCCCAAGTAATTCTAATGCATGATATAGGCTCTAGGAACTTGTAGGAGTAGTTTCTACCAATCTTGTTTAGTTTTATTCACTTTTATTTTGAAGTTACTAAAAATTTCAGAAATTTTCGGAAAATGATAAGTAGATTTTTGAGGGGCTCTTGTAGCCAGGGATCCCAGGATAAACAAGCTAAAGAGAAGGAAAAGGCCAAGTATAATCTTCCTTGCATAGCGGAAGTACGGCCGTGTGAATGGCCATGCGATGATTTCTTGAGAGAAGCCGTTATTTATGAAGACTTTTATTCCTTGATTGAAAATGCTGGCCTCACTGACTTCCTCCATGACCGGATCGATCAGTATCTCTTACTCACCAATACTTTCGTGCAAAACTTTTATTACTATCCTAAGAAATCACCTCCTTCGGTATCATTTCATTTATATGATGAATTCAAGGAAATGTCTTTACGTAATTTTTGCGCGCTATGTAGAATACCCTTTGAGGGCAAGTTAGATGAACCACACTGTAAAGATGTGGATGGCTTTGCTAACACCATTACCGTAGGGGGTCCAAAGAAGGGTTCCGATGCGAGAATCTCTAGCATACACTTTCATGTTTTACGTTACTTTGCCTTATTTGCTAGTCGATGCTTAATTGGTCGTGGAAACAGTGGAAACTTCAGTGTCCCTGATATTATTATTCTGCTCCATGCCTTGTTTGGTAATAATAATTTTAGTATGGGTGTCGTTATTGCTAAACGTCTAAGCCTGAATCATACAAAAGGCCCCATCTTTGGAGGTATCTATGATGCACGTCTTGCTAAACATGTTGAGATACCTATTAGGCACCACGAGAAAGAGGAGACAATATTGCCTCCTTACATTTTAGATTGCAGGAGCATGGTAGCACATGAGTTTATTATTCATAATGATGATAAGTTGCTCCTGTATAACTAGAGATTTGATAAGAAACACAATGAGACTATTATTCTGCCTGCGTCTCTGTTGTTTGATTTGACTACAGTTAATTATCTTTTCACGCCGGAAGCGGTGTACGCTCATCGAGGCCAAGCATCCACTCCAGAGCCTGAGCCTGAGCCAGAACCTTCACTGGACCCTTATCGTGCATCATCTTACCAGTGGGATCCGGAGGAGATGGCCAGCCAATGGTATCCCGATTACACCCCTCAGTACACCAGGGAGAGTAGCCGCGGTCCTTGGCATTAGACCAACTTAGGCCAAAAGCCTAAGCTTGGGGGAGTACGTATTTCTCACCGATTTTACATTCATGTTCACACACTATTCTAGCTGTAGGTGCTCATACTCTTTCATTGGATTATCCATGCTAGTTTAATTTTGTTTTTCTAGCCTTCTTCTTGTGTGTTTGATAAACCTTAAGAAAAACCAAAAAAATTAGTTAGTTTACTTCCCATGCTTGTAGTAGAAATTAAAATGAAAACCCAAAAATATTTCCCGTTCTTCTTTTACTTGTTGGGAGCTTTCCCGTGTAAATAGTGTTATTTTCTTTTCCTTCCTTTGGGGGTCGAGAGTAGAAGACCATATTGAAAAAAATTAGCGGCTCTCATATGCATGATTGTTTATTTAACTTAGAGCCCATATTACTTTTTCTTCTCTCTTGAGTTGACTGCTTGCAGATTCCAGCTTAGTCCAATGCACATGCACTATTGTTATTATACACATCGTTTGGTCGTGCAAGTGAAAGGCAATAATGACGATATATGATGGACTGATTGAGATGAGAGAAGCTGGTATGAACTCGACCTCCCTTGTTTTTGTAAATATGATGAGTTCATCGTTCCTGATTCAGCTTATTATGAAGTAAACATATTTGCAATGACATTTAGAGATTATAGTTGCTTGTGCCATGCTTAATTAGCTATGAGTTATAATGGCTTACCTTGCGTGCCAACATGCTATTAAAATGATTATGATGTGGTATGATGGGATGGTATCCTCCTTTGAATAAATTGAGTGACTCGACTTGGCACATGTTCACGCATGTAGTTGAAACAAATAAACATGTCCTTCACGATATTTATGTTCATGGTGGATTATATCCTACTCATGCTTGTACTCGGTGTGAATTAATTTAATGCATGTTCATGACTGTTGTCGCTCTCTCAGTTGGTCGCTTCATAGTCTTTTGCTAGCCTTCACCTATACTAAGCGGGAATACTGCTTGTGCATCCAAACTCCTTAAACCCCAAAAGTTGTTCCGTATGAGTCCACCATACCTTCCTATATGCGGTATCTACACTACAAAAAAAAAGACACATCCGTGACATTTTGGGCCGGACGAAATTTTTTTCTGTCATACATATGACACTTCTATGACGATAATTGTGACAAAACCCGGTATCATCATAGATGTGGTGGGCTCATACTTCTATGACAAAAAATCATGACAGGAAATGGGCTTTTCGTCCTGCGCGGGCCCAAGACGCTGCTGCATGACATTCTTTGGCCGTCCATGACAGAAAAAAACCATGGTAGAAGCGAGCGGGAGGAAAATTTCGGGGAGTTACCGGTTACGGTGGGAGGTCGGGGGCGGAGCGATGCGCGTTTCTCTCGTACGTACGCGCGTGTGTGCGAGGCGTTGGCTCTAACTGAAGCCGAGCGAGGCGTTGGGCTCTAACTGAACCCGAGCGATTGCACTGCAGGCTATGCATTACTGAACCCGGGCGATAGATCGATGGCTTTTAACTGAATCCGATGGAGCAATTCCTTCACTACTGCTGCTAACTGAACAGTGAGTGTTGCGAGGGGGAGTGGATGAACAGTGAGCGGTGGCGTTGCCTCTGGATGAACAGGAACCCGCGGTGTGGAGGGCTGGATGAACAGTAGACGGTGGAGGGGTGGCCGTGGATGGGTGGTCGAACAGGACCTCGTGGTGTGGAGGGTTGGATGAAGAGTAGACGGTGGAGGGGTGGTTGAACATTAGCCGGTGGAGTAGTGCGCGGTGGAGGCTGGATGAACAGGAGCCCGTGGAGGCTAGAGGAGGTCGACGGTAGCCCGTGGAGGCTGGAGGAGGTCGACGGTGGAGAT
>NC_041387.1:596872272-596879275 GCF_002162155.2 Triticum dicoccoides | reverse complement strand
TTTCATCCGTTTTGCGATACGCCACACCCCTCCCAATCAACAGGACCCCCGTTTCTACCGTAGGAGGCCCGTTTCGTCCGTTTTGCGGTACGCCACACCCCTCCCGATCAACAGGACCCCCGTTTCGACCGTAGGAGGTCCGTTTCCTCTGTTTTGCGGTATGCCAGGCCCCTCCCGATCAACAGGACCCCGTTTCGAACGTGGCCGGTCGAACACAAGGCTGTTTCCTCTGTTGTGCGGTACGCCAGGCCTCGTTTCCATCGCCTGTTCCGTCCAAGCCCTCCCGATGAACACGACCACGCATTCCGTTCCGACCCAGCCGGTTGGCTCCCCATGAACACGACGACGACGCTGTTTCTCCGTTCCGACCCAACCATGTACGTATGCACGATAGGCGTTAGAGACCCTGCCCGTATGTACGTACGTGGCCGTATTTTCTTTCTTGCACCCTCGCCGCTGTACGTACGTGTACATGCTACGTGCGCGCCTCTACTACGACATATGTGCGCCTCTACATCTACAACACGTGCGCGCCTCTACATCGACTAGTATGTACGTACATGTTCGCGACCAGAATGACAACATTACGTATGCTTGGACCAGGTGGGTCCCGACTGTCAGGCACTTCCTTGCATGCGAAGATGTAGCTGGTGGGTCCCGACAGTCAGGGGGGCGAATCGTTTTTTTTTTGCCCGGACGCACTTCCTTAAGTGCGAAGATGTAGCTGGTGGGTCCCAGCAGTAAGGGGGGCGAATCGTTTTTTCGCGAAATACGGTGGCCCGTCCTGTGGGTCCCCGCTATCAGGTGGACGAATCATTATTTTGCGCGTAATAAGGAGGCACTTCCTTGCGGCGGCCGTGGACCCAGCTGTCAGCCTCTCCACGTACAGTCTACGTCCGATGGAAGTCATTCCTTGACCACGTTGACCACGCCATGCCGATAGCACCACGGCGGTGGACGACGGCAAGGCCTAGGAAGGGGACGACTCGGAGCTAGGGAAGACGCAACAGTGGATGCCCACGCGAAGAGGAGTACGAGGATTCACTGGTTCGGCTGCAGTGTGAGGCTGCTGTCGCTGCAGAATAACAGGGGGTGTGGGTGAGTAGAGGGATGGCCTGGACAGCGGTGGGAGTAGTAGGGGGCGGTGAGGCCTCCGCGGCATCATAGCCGGCCACGGGAGGCAGGAGCACGCGGCACGACTGGCGCTGGTTTGTGCGGCTGGAGCAAAAAGACCAGAGGTTGAAGAAGCACTACGGCCGTTGGATGAACATAGTACGATAACATGAGCTAGAATCATTCATATTGACTAAGTTGACAAAGCCCTCCGTCCCCGTCAACTTGGTAGGCCCACAAGTCAGCCTCCCACTATGCTGGGTTCCAGCTGGCAGGGGGAGTATTTATTTTTTTGTGCGTAATAAGGAGGCACTTCCTTGCGTGCGAAGATAGCTGGTGGGTCTGACATGTCAGCTGGGGCATGTTTTTTTCGTGGAATACAGAGGCCCTTCCGGTGGGTCCCAGATGTCAGGTGGAGGAATAATTATTTTGCGCGTAATAACGAGGCACTTCCTTGCTGCGGCCGTGGACCAAGCTGTCAGCCTCTCCACGTACAGTCCACGTCCGATGGAAGCCGTTCCTTGACCACGTTGACCACGCCGCGCCAAGAGCACTAGGGCGCTGGACGACGGCGAGGCCAAGGAAGGGAACGACACGGAGGCAGGGAAGACTCGGCAGTTGTTTCCCACGCGGAGGGTAGTATGACTGTACGAGGGTTTACTGGTTCGTCTGCCCTCGCTGGAGAATAACAGCAGGTGTGGCCGTGTGGGTGAGTAGAGGGATGGCTAGGCCAGCGATGGGAGTACGGTGGGGCGGTGAGACCTGCGCGGCAGCATAGCCGGCCGCGGGGAGGAGGGAGCAGGCAGTCTCACCGACGCTTGTTTGAGCGGCTGGAGCAGGAAGAGTAGAGATTGAAGAAGCATGACGGCCGTTGGATGGACATCGTACGGTCAATGGAGCTAGAATCGTTCATATTGACTAAGTTGACAAAGCCCTCTGTCCTCGTCAACTTACTAGGCCCATAAGTCAGCCTCCCACCATGGTGGGTCCCAGCTAGCAGGGGGAGTATTCATTTTTCTGTGCGTAATAAGGAGGCACTTCCAGTGGGTCTGAGCTGACAGCGGGGGGAATGTTTTTTTGTGAAATACGATGGTCCGTCCGGTGGGTCCCAGCAGTGAGGGGCAAACCTTTTTTTCGTGAAATACGATGGCCCGTCCGATGGGTCACAGCAGTCAGGGGGGAAACGTTTTTTTCCGCGAAATACTGGTGGCCCGTCCGGTGGGTCCCTGCTATCAGGTGGAGGAATTATTATTTTGTGCGTAATAAGGAGGCACTTCCTTGCGGCTGTCATGGACCCAGCTGTCAGCCTCTCCACGTATAGTACTCTTCCGACAGAAGTCGGTCGTTGACCACATTGACCACGCCGCGCCGAGAGCACCAGGGCGGTGGACGACGGCGAGGCCTAGGAAGGGGACGATGCAGAGCCAGAGAAGACGCGGCAGTGGATGCCCACACGGAGAGGAGTACGAGGGTTCACTGGTTCGGTTGCGGTGTGAGGCTGCCGTCGCCGTAGAATAACAGGGGGAGTGGGTGAGTGGAGGGATGGCCTGGCCAGCGGTGGGAGTAGTATGTGGACAGTGGGGCCTCAATGACAGCACAGCCGGCCACGGGAGGCAGGAGCATGCGGCATGACCGGCGCTTCTTTGGGCGGCTGGGGCAAGAAGACCAGAGGTTGAAGAAGCACTACAGCCGTTGGATGGACATCGTTGACCACGCCACGCCGAGAGCACCAGGGCGGTGGACGACGGTGAGGCCTACGAAGGGAACGGCAGGGAGCCGGCGAAGACACGTCAGTGGTTGCCCACGCGGTGGAGAGTACGATGGTTGACTGGTTCGGCTACCGTCGCCGGAAAATAACAGGAGGTGTGGGTGAGTAGAGGAATAGACAGGCCAGGGATGTGAGTATGATGGGGCCGTGAGGCCTGCCCGGCAGCACTACTGGCCACCGGAGGCGGGAGCAGGCGGTTCCGACGGTGCTGGTTTGGGTGGCTGGGGCATGAAGATCAGAGACTGAAGAAGCACGATCGCCGTTAGATTGACATCTAACGGTCTAACGCTGGTAGAGTCGATTGTTGACTAAGTTTCTTTTTTAAGAAACCTTGTGTACGCATGAACTTAGTAGGCCCACAAGTCAGCCTCCAAATCTGTGGCAGACAACATAAAGCCCATTTGCTATTTTTTACAATTTGCAGCCCATTTGCTATTTTTTATAATTTGCAGCCCATTTGCTAATTCTTAAGTAATTTATTACAGCCCATTTTCTGCCCAGGACCACGGTCAAAAAGTTCAACCTTATTTTGCATATTTTGGTGGAGTCCAAACTGTTGTAATCCCGAAATGGTAAACACTTTTTTAAGAACTTATTGATTTCCCAAAAAAATCATTTTGTTTTTGTAAGCAAATAAGACGTGGGACAATTGAGTTGGTTTTAGGGAAAACCAGTGGTAAAAAATCAGCGCTGGGTGGGAAAAAACAACAAAAATAAGGATGTAAATATGAAAAGGGAATTTTATGTGTTTTCAATATAATGATACGTGTATATGAACTAGTAAAACTATAGGTAGAGATTAGAAAACGGATGTAGGACATGCGTTTCAAGAGGAAAATAGAACTGGGTTGTATGTTTGATTCAGTAATGAAACTGCCTGCGATGTTGTAAGACAAAATATAACTAACGTTGGCGGGCCAGAGGCCAGTAGATACCTGCTAGATCTTTGTGCCCCGTTGTCGTCATGGGCTGGGCCTGTTAAAAACAAAACCAACCCTTGTCAGTCTACAGCCCAGTTGAAACTTGCTCGACCTGAAAAAACAATATGCGTGCTCAATAAACAAGAGAATTCTGCAAGCACAGACTGATAACTAGGACACAGCACGGATATTGTTTTTTTATCGTGATAATAAGTGCATGCACTTGTTTCGAAAAAACTGCAGAACTGGGAATTCGAACGGCGGGTGCTTATGCTACCCATCAAATAAAAATTAGGTGCCTGAGAATTCGTTTCGAAACAAATGATTCAGCTTTATATCCACGTCGACCCTCGGCATGATGGTTGGAAGCAAATGCAAGTTCACACCAAAAGATCGTTAACAACAAGACCAACTTGCGAACGACAAGGTAGTACTACTACCAATACCAAACTACTCCTGGCCCTAGTGTTCGTCTAGTAGAAAATCGTGCAGAGGACCAGCTCCCGCTCCTTCTCTTGCTCCAGGTCCCCGATGTGGTACTGGTGCATCACCCAGTTGGTCCTCTGCTGGTCGAAGTTCTTGTTGGTGTGCAGCACCAGAACCTTTTTTGCTGCTCGTCTGTCGGTCATTGACCATCACAGGCAAGGTATTGCCGGTCTTGTGCCGCACTCCGGCTGTATCTTGCGACGCGTCCACGTGCCCCTTTTGAATGCCCTGGAATTGCACTGGAAGAAATGCTTCCTTAGGCCACTCAGTGTGATACCTGCAGTATTGTGGAATACAGGTTTTAGTGTACCTAGTGGGCATTTTCATAACATCTTTGGCATGTTGCAGTCACTTGTTTCACTTTTTATTAACTGTCAAATTGTAATTGTTTCACCAGGTCTGCGTCTAAAAAGAAAAATAGAGCTATAAACAAAGGAATATGTTTGTGCAAGTAGATGGCCGATCGGTGTCTTAACTGGAAGTTTCTCAGGTTGGGTGTGCATATGCCGTGCTCGCTGTCGATGGTTGGTATGAACAAATCGATGAGAGACTGAAATCTCGCGCTGTCAATACTCACTTTGGCCTCAAGGTGCTCGATCAGCTCCTAATCCGTGGGATCGAACTTGACGCCAGCCGGCAGCACCGGCTAATCCTTCTTCGACTTGCATTAGTAATTCCAGTTATATGGTACTCAATGTATGACCAATCGACTGTTTTAAGTGAATGATGAAAGATTTCGACAAAGTAAAAACTCGCGCTTCTTCGATAGTTGTACGAGAGTAATTGCCATGCCGTTTTGCAAGGGCGCTTGTAAAAACTCTAAACTCTATTCTCCTCTTATTTAATGGATGAGGCAAATCTTTTGCCCCCGTTTCAAAAAAAAAGATTTCAACAGATAAGTGGTACTCCAAATCTGAAGTCCGGAATACCCGAACACGCCGCCGGGATTCTTGTGTCACCTCACGCGCAGCGTGTTGTCACGTCAATTCAATGTGTGGACATGATGAATAATTTGACCGACGTATACTAGTACTGCTACTGTACTACTTACTAGTCGTATTTAGTGTCACAATTTATACATAGGTTTAACTAACAAGTACGCAATTGAAGCCTAACTGATATATATGTATATATATATGGCTTCTGCACAGCATCTCCATCATCATTATCAGTACATCCTACGTAGGTGAGTTAGGATGCACTTGATCCCAGGAAGGTATCTATCCTTCAAACTAGAGGAGTGCTTCAAACTAACAACAGTACATAATATCCAACAAAAGAGGGTCATGCTACAGCAGCAGAATACATGGCTCAGTATAGATATCAGCACGAATCAAGTTGTGCATATTTGCTGTTGGCATGAACCACATCGCCGCATATCGGGTTTGCAAAAGCCATCCATCGCATGGAAGCTTGATGCCTTTCACACACTGAAGATTACCTGGCAACAAGCTGTGTCGATGAATCTCTGGATATGGTGATTCATGAAACCCGTGGTATGATGTGTAAACACAGCCCACCCTCGTGAATGGAAGTTGCATAGCACAGTAACCATCGCCATTGATATGATCGATGATTGGTTGGATGATCGGATAATTGAGCCCGAGGAACAAGGAGTGGTTGCCGAGGCTGTAAACCCTCCTCCAGTTGAATACGCCTGGCCCAATAG
Organism: Triticum dicoccoides; assembly: GCF_002162155.2. Lineage (NCBI taxonomy): Eukaryota > Viridiplantae > Streptophyta > Magnoliopsida > Poales > Poaceae > Triticum > Triticum dicoccoides. Next base: position 596,873,319 of record NC_041387.1, on the reverse strand, counting down.
AGCTGGGATCTTTCTCGAACACGAAGCAGCCATAGCCATCAATGTCACGAATGCCCAATGCATTGTACTGCATGTGGTTCGATGTAATGGTTTGGTCAATTTGGTATGTGCGAATGAGCATCAAATGACCGCCGTCAGCTAAACGAGCGATAAACCAGCACCCATCGGCTGGTATGATTCCAGGTCCTGGAATCATGAAGGCCAGTGCATTTCCGTCTGCTGCAACGATTCAAATTGGAGACCAAAAGGACAAAAATAAAAAATCATGTTCAGAGTATGTGTGGAATTAAGATTATTATAACAGTGACACATATCATAGACAGAGAATTGCAATGCCGTGGTCATAATCATACCCAAAGTTAAAAAAATAAGCCAATTGTAACGCCCCGGATCCGATGCGCCAGGTGTCTGCCAGTTATTCGTCGTTGTTGACATATCATTTGCTTGTGTGTTGCATTTTATCATGTCATCATGTGCATTGCATTGCATACGTGTTCGTCTCATGCATCCGAGCCTTTTCCCCGTTGTCCGTTTCGCAATCCGGCACTCCTATGTCATCCGGCATCCCCTTCTTGCCTCTCTTCGTGTGCGGGTATTAAACGTTCTCGGAATGGACTGAGTCTTACCAAGCGGCCTTGATATGGCACCGGTAGACCGCCTGTCAAGTTTCGTGCCATTTGGAGTTCGTTTGGTACTCCAACGGTTAACGGGGTAACCGTAAAGCCCCTCTCTCTTTGCAGCCCAACACCCCTTCCAAAGTGGCCCAAAACCCATCTAACTCCCCTCCATGCTCTCGGTCGTTCGATCACGATCGTGTGGGCGAAAACCGCTCCTCATTTGGACTCCCCTAGCTCCCTCTACCTATAAAACTAGCCCCTTCCCCGAAATTCCCGGATGAAAACGCAGATGAAACCCTAGCAAATCTCCCGCCGCGCCGCCGGACATGTCCGCCCGGCGGCCGGACACGTCCGCCCGCGCCCCGCAGCAAACCAGGAGGTGCCACCTGTACCGCCGGCCTTTCTCTCTCCCGCGCGCGGCCGCGGGCCC
>NC_041387.1:596865248-596872002 GCF_002162155.2 Triticum dicoccoides | reverse complement strand
CCGCAGGTCCCGCGCCACCGAGGGCGCTGGCCTTCGCCTCCTCCCCTCGCCTCCGCGGCCGTGCCCGCCGCCGTGTTCCCGGAATCCGGCCGGATCCGGCGAGATTCGGCCCGGATACGTCTTCTCCGGCCATCCCCGCAACTCCGGTGAAGATTCTAACCCCATCTCCGACGTGCCTCGTAAACCGTGCGGACCCGAGGTTGACCCCGAAATCCTCTTAAGTCCCAGATTTTCGTAATTATCATGCCATGTTCATGCCATCATATCTCTGCATCCCTAGCTCTGTTTTGTGCGTCTAATATGTCAAATTGTTCGTCTCGATGAGTACATCATTTAGTTCCATTGCATCATATTCATTTGAGGTCATGTTAATGCCCGAATCATCGTCCCAAGAGTGCAACATCATGTTTTCTGCTGTCTGTTATCAGAACGAGCTCTTTTGTCATTTTTGCCATGATTGATGTGTGCATCCTATGAGGTTGATGTCTTCATGTGTTTTGAACTATGCCATGTCTTCTTTACAAAGGTCCTTACCATGTATTTTTGTTATCAATGTGGTGACTAGCACAAGCATGCAAACTAGGCATCGTGACGTTGCTGATTTCAGTCCCTGTTCTGCTGTTATTTTGATGCCATGTAAACTTGATGCTACAGACAGATCCATGCATATTTTGAGATACTTCAGTAAGGATGTTTTGAACATATGGTTATTTTCTATCCATTCATGCCCTTTGTTGCAATTATGGAGTAGTCTAGCATGTCATTTTCGTGCTCTACTTTTGCTTCAAAATGTTTCCTGGCAGATTGTTTACATGTTATTCAATTTGGCCAAGCTTGCTATTGTTGATCCTTGCATGCTATGGACTTGTTCTTGCCTTGGTTGGTTACATAAACATGTCTTATTGATAAAGCCATGCTTATCTTGTCATGCAATGACTTGTGGTGAGTGAATCGAGCTTGTTAAGTAGGGTTCATGATGTTACTGTTTTGCTAGGCTGAATCTGTTATTTTGTGATGCGATGTAACATGTTGCTACTAATCATTCTATGCATAATCTGGAGATGTTCTATAAACATGTTTTGATCTACATATCATGATCTATCCATACATGCCCCTGGTAGCATTTATAGCTTGTTGTACCTTGTTCATATCTTGCTCCAAAGTTGCTTCATAATGTTGCTGTCAGCCTGTTTACATTAAGTTCACTTGTTCCCATGTGTTTTGCTAGTGATCCATGCATCCTATGACCTTGCTCTTGCCATGCTTAGCTTCACAAACATTCCTTCTTACTGTTGGGTGCCTTGCCATGCCATGTATTGCTCTGTAGTGAGTTGCACAAGCTCATCTACATGCCTTCATAATTATGTTCCTGCCATGTATGAATCTGTTTAATAACTTGCTATGTTTACGTGGGTGCCATCATATTTTCTGTTCCTTTTTGGCTCATGGTCAGTAAGGGTATTTTGATCTATGCTTTGAGTAGATTCATGCCATGCCTTTGTTTGCCATTATAAGTTCCTGTAACATGTTGTTTGATAGCTCTAAACATTGCTTCGTGATGTTATTTTCTGCAAAGTCTGAATAGTTATAACTTGCAATATTACCATGTGTGTTTGAGCATGTTCTAGTGATTTCTGGAGATAGCTCAGTGTTCATGTTTTGTTATGCTTACCTGTACATCATTCCCATGCCTTCTGTTTTCTTGTTGAGGTCTTGTAGCATATTGTTTTGATGCTTGCAATATGCCTAGTTGCTGTTTTGGACAGATTGTTGTTATGACTTGTATAGTGTGTGTGTGTTGAACCGTTGCTCCGTTTTGAGTGTGCTCTATATGAAACTTGCTTAGAATTGCATGTAGCTTCATATTATCATGTTGCATCCTTGTATTGAGGTGTTTGCTTGATGTTTGAGTTGCATTCTGCATCAATGCCATGTTTAACTTGTTTTGCTCATATCTTCTAGGCCGTAGCTCCGAACTAAATGAACCTTATATGTAACTTGACTAGAATTTCGTGTAGATCATCCTTGTGCATCTTAACTTGCTGTTTAACAACTTGAACATAAGGTTTATTCAGATCTGGACTAATTTCTAAATATACATATGAGGACTTACCGGAATTGTTATTTGTTGTTCCCGGCCTCATTTAAACTTGCCTTGATGTGTTGCTCTTGTTTGCATCATCTCTTGCCATGAGTAGCTTCATGTAGTCTTGTCTTGCATCATACTTGTTTGTGCATCATGTCTTGTCTATGTGTGGTGTGTTTACTATGTTGTGTGCTTCTTCTCGATAGTTCCCGTTTCGTTGCGATCGTGAGGATTCGTTCGTCTACGCTTGGTTCGGCTTCATCTGTTCGTCTTCTTCATGGACTTGTTCTTCTTCCTTGCGGGATTTCAGGCAAGATGACCGCTACCCTCGATCTCACTACTATCATTGATAAGCTAGTTGTTTCGTTCTATCGCCATGCTGCGCTACCTATCACCTGTTTATCAAGCCATCCCAAATTGCCATGAACCTCTAACCTTTGACACCTTTCCTATGCAAACCGTTGTTTGGCTATGTTACCGCTTTTGCTCAGCCCCACTTATAGCGTTGCTAGTTGCAGGTGAAGTTGAAGATTTCTCCATGGTGGACAGGATTTTGGTTGGGATATCACAATATCTCTTATATTATTAATGCATCTATATACTTGGTAAAGGGTGGAAGGCTCGGCCTTTTGCCTGGTGTTTTGTTCCACTCTTGCCGCCCTAGTTTCCGTCATGCCAGTGTTATGTTCTCGGATTTTGCGTTCCTTACGCGGTCGGGTGATTTATGGGACCCCCTTGACAGTTCGCTTTGAATAAAACTCCTCCAGCAAGGCCCAACCTTGGTTTTACCATTTGCCTCACCACCACTTATCCTTTCCCTTGGGTCGGCCAACCCGAGGGTCATCTTTATTTTAGCCCCCCCGGGCCAGTGCTTGTCTAAGTGTTGGTCCGAACTGAGCTGCCTGCGGGGCCACCTCGGGGCAACTTGAGGGTTGGTTTTACTCGTAGCTAGTCTCATCCGGTGTTGCCCTGAGAACGAGATATGTGCAGCTCCTATCGGGATTGGTCGGCGCATCGGGCGGCTTTGCTGGTCTTGTATTACCATTGTCGAAATGTCTTGTAAACCGGGATTCCGAGTCTGATCGGGTCTTCCTGGGAGAAGGTCTATTCCTTCGTTGATCGCGAGAGCTTGTCATGGGCTAAGTTGGGACACCCCTGCAGGGTATAATCTTTCGAAAGCTGTGCCTGCGGTTATAGGCAGATGGGAATTTGTTAATGTCTGGTTGTAGATAACTTGACACCAGATACGAAATAAAACGCATCAACCGTGTGTGTAGCCGTGATGGTCTCGTTTCGGCGGAGTCCGGGAAGTGAACACGGTCTTTGGGTTATGTTTGACGTAATTAGGAGTTCAGGATCACTTCTTGATCATTGCTAGCTTCACGACCGTTCCTTTTGCTCTCTTCTCACTCTTATTTGCGTATGTTAGCCACCATATATGCTTAGTCGCTGCTGCAGCCTCACCACTTTACCCCTTCCTTTCCCTTTAAGCTTTGCTAGTCTTGATACCCATGGTAATGGGATTGCTGAGTCCTCGTGGCTCACAGATTACTACAACAACAGTTGCAGGTACAGGTTTATGCGATGATCATGACGCGAGAGCGATGCTTGTTTGTGTTGAGTTCTTCTTCTGCTTCTTCGATCAGGGGATAGGTTCTAGGTCGGCAGCCTGGGCTAGGAGGGTGGATGTCGTTTGAGTTTCTATTTGTGTTTCATTCGTAGTCGGATGATGCTCTGATGTAATGTGATGTTGTATTCATGTGGCATTGTATGCCTTATGTATGTATCCCCATCTATTATGTAATGTTGATGTAATGATATCCACCTTGCAAAAGCGTTTCAATATGCGGGTCTATCCTTGGTGGGACCTTCGAGTTCCTTTTGGATAGGGTCGCATATTGGGCGTGACAAGTTGGTATTAGATCCTCGAGCGACCCTAGGAGCCCCCTTGTTTGATCGTGTAGTTTGGCCGTTGTTGAGTCTAGAAGAAAATTGTTTTTCGGAGTCTAGTTATATCGGAGAGTAGGAATTCTTTTTACTCCTCAGTCCCTTCGTCGCTCTGGTAAGGAATCTTGACGTAGGTGTTTTGAATTACTTCTCTTCCCCTTCAAATTTTCTTTAGGATCACGCAGTGGTTTTCGGATCGTTGGTTCTCAGCTCTTTTCATCCGGTGCATTTCTCGTCAAATTGACTCGAGCCTCTTCATCATTGCCAAGTTCAGCCCTCAGTTGTCTTATTTTCCCACCCGCCCTCCCTTCTTCTTCATCACATTCTTTCCTTGGATCAAGTGTTTTCCCTGCTCGTTCGTCTTTCGCCAGTTTATCCTTCCGGAGTGTTCAAGACATCTCAGGAGATTCGTCTATGTTCCAATTAATTCGAGGTTGTCACCTCATTCAAATATTTCAATTGTTCCGGTGCATCATCTATCAATTCAACAAACCTTTTCAATGGTGTTATCTCTTCAGTGGGCCCTAACCCACAGGTATTTTCCCAGGATCTTACCTGACTCTTCTAATTTCCCCGGAGTTATTCTCAATTCTTTTCAAGTGTGACGTAAGAATGGATTTCATCAGTCACATGCCTTTTCCAAGATCGATTTCAAATCATTTCATTGTTGGCTCAACCTCTCTGCTTTCATTCTCCCGGAGAATCTCAGTAATTTTGGTGATGTTTCTCGTTGTCATTTGAAGATCGAAGAAGAGTTTTCCTCTAAGCCTTGTCCGTCCTCCCGAAAATTCGCGGTTCTAGCTTCTTGTTATCCTATCGAATTATTCCATTTGTCAGATATTTCTTTTCATCCATCCGGAGTATTTCAGAAGTTGTTTTCCCGTTTCTTTTCACCGGAGGCCATCGTTCCAGAAGAATTCTTCGCCCTCATCATTCCAGCTATTGTCCTCTAATTATCTCGGTGCTTCGTTCAAGTGTTCTTTAATTAGCTCGTGATCCCTTTGTTCTACTGCATCTAATCCCCTCTAGCATATTGGTTCTACTAATTCTTCCCGGTGTTTCATTCTCTTTCATCAGTCATTTTCGAATCCTACCGGTGGTTCATGAAGACTTTCTCAAGTTTTGTGCCACATTCCTCTTAATTCCTTTTCAAGAAGAATAAGTAGTATGCAAAAATCCATTGCTTTTCATCAATTTAATTTGATGAAGGATAAGCATACAATAAATCTTATTCTTATTCATCCAAGTGAGTAATCCATTCCTTCAGAGTTTGTTCTTCATGAATAAATTCTAGTTCCAAGTGTTTTTCATTTTTTTTTTCTTTTTCGGAGTTCAATTTCCTCGGTCATTTCGTCGGAACCTCCATCTAAATCATCGCAAGTTTTAATCTTATTCTCTCTTCCTTCATTCTATCTCATCATCCTTTTGTTACTGGAGTTCTTCATGGTGGTTCTTCATGATTTAATTCATTCTTCAAGAGTTCATCAAGATCTTGTTATTGGAGTTTTGCATTTCTTCGTTCTTCTCAGGTATTCAAATCCATTCAATCCTTCCTTCTAAGTTCATTTCATTCTTTTAATTCTTCCGGAGGCTTGGCGTTGTTCATCTTGTCAAGTGCCATCCCTTTGGGTGAAGCTCTTGTTCTATTCTTTCCATTTTCAGTCGGAGTGCTGCCTAAATCCTTTCAGTCTTATTCGTTTCTTATCTCGTTCTAACCGGAGTGCTTTCATAGTCTATCTGTTTCCGTGAGCTTTCGATTCTCGTCATTCTCGTCGTTCCTTTCTTCTTCTCGAATGCTCTCAATTCTTTGCTTCTTCTCTTGAGTTCTTGTTTCTCCTCTTCCTTTTTCTCTTCCGTCTCGGTCCTAAGATCTCGGGACGAGATCTCTTGTTAGTGGAGGAGTGTTGTAACGCCCCGGATTCGATGCGCCAGGTGTTTGCCAGTTATTCGTTGTTGTTGCCATGTCATTTGCTTGCGTGTTGCATTTTATCATGTCATCATGTGCATTGCATTGCATACGTGTTCGTCTCATGCATTCGAGCCTTTTCCCCGTTGTCCGTTTCGCAATCCGGCAATCCTATGTCATCCGGCGTCCCCTTCTTGCCTCTCTTCATGTGCGGGTATTAAACGTTCTCAGAATGGACTGAGTCTTGCCAAGCGGCCTTGGTATAGCACCGGTAGACCGCCTGGCAAGTTTCGTGCCATTTGGAGTTCGTTTGGTACTCCAACGGTTAACCCGGTAACCGTAAAGCTCCTCTCTCTTTGCAGCCCAACACCCCTTCCAAAGTGGCCCAAAACCCATCTAACTCCCCTCCATGCTCTCGGTCGTTCGATCATGATCGTGTGGGCGAAAACCGCTCCTCATTTGGACTCTCCTAGCTCCCTCTACCTACAAAACTAGCCCCTTCCCTGAAATTCCCGGATGAAAACGCAGATGAAACCCTAGCAAATCTCCCTCCACGCCGCCGGACATGTCCGCCCGGCGGCAGGACACGTCCGCCCGCGCCCCGCAGCCAACCAGGAGGTGCCACCTGTCCCGCCGGCCTCTCTCTCTCCTACGCGCGGCCGCGGGGCCGCCGAGCCCATCTGAGGCCCGCGCGAGCCCGTCCCCGCCACCGCTCAGCCCGCTCCGTGCCGGCTCCTCCCGAGCGTCGCCGGAACCGCTCCGCCGCCGCCTGGGCGTCCCCGCCGTCGCCGGAATCCGCCGCCTCCGGCACGCCC
>NC_041387.1:596839347-596864872 GCF_002162155.2 Triticum dicoccoides | reverse complement strand
CGTCCAGTCGTGGCCCCGCCCGCCGGCCGCCGCCATGGATCCACGCCGCCGCCGCGGATCCACGCACCCGCCGCCCCGCAGGTCCCGCGCCACCGAGGGCGCTCGCCTTCGCCTCCTGCCCTCGCCTCCGCGGCCGTGCCCGCCGCCGTGTTGCCGGAATCCGGCCGGATCCGGCGAGATCCGGCCCGGATATGTCTTCTCCGGCCATCCCCGCAACTCCGACGAAGATTCCGGCCCCATCTCCGACGTGCCTCGTAAACCGTGCGGACCCGAGGTTGACCCCGAAATCCTCCCAAGTCCCAGATTTTCGTAATTATCATGACATGTTCATGCCATGATATCTCTGCATCCGTAGCTCCATTTTGTGCATGTGATATGTCAAATTGTTCCCCTCGACGAGTACATCATTACGTTCCATTGCATCATATTCATTTGAGGTCATCTTGATTCCCGAATCATCGTCCCAAGAGTGCTTCATCATGTTTTCTGCTGTCTGTTATCAGAACGAGCTCTTTTGTCATTTTTGCCATGATTGATGTGTGCATCCTATGAGGTTGATGTCTTCATGTGTTTTGAACTATGCCATGTATTCTTTACAGAGGTGCTTACCATGTATTTTTGTGATCAATGTGGTGACTAGCACAAGCATGCAAACTAGGCATCGTGATGTTGCTGATTTCAGTCCCTGTTCTGCTGTTATTTTGATGCCATGTAAACTTGATGCTACAGAGAGATCCATGCATATTTTGAGATACTTCAGTAAGGATGTTTTGAACATATGGTTATTTTCTATCCATTCATGCCCTTTGTTGCAATTATGGAGTAGTCTAGCATGTCATTTTCGTGCTCTACGTTTGCTTCAAAATGTTTCCTGGCAGATTGTTTACATGTTATTCAATTTGGCCAAGTTTGCTATAGTTGATCCTTGCATGCTATGGACTTGTTCTTGCCTTGGTTGGTTACATAAACATGTCTTCTTGATGATTCCATGCTTATCTTGTCATGCAATGACTTGTGGTGAGTGAATCGAGCTTGTTAAGTAGGGTTCATGATGTTACTATTTTGCTAGGCTGAATCTGTTATTTCGTGATGCGATGTAACATGTTGCTACTAATCATTCTATGCATAATCTGGAGATGTTCTATAAACATGTTTTGATCTACATATCAGGCTCTATCCATACATGCCCCTGGTAGCATTTATAGCTTGATGTACCTTGTTCATATCTTGCTCCAAAGTTGCTTCATAATGTTGTTGTCAGCCTGTTTACATTAAGTTCACTTGTTCCCATGTGTTTTGCTAGTGATCCATGCATCCTATGACCTTGCTCTTGCCATGCTTAGCTTCACAAACATGCATTATTACTTGTGGGTGCCTTGCCATGCCATGTATTTCTCTGTAGTGAGTTGCACAAGCTCATCTACATGCCTTCATAATTATGTTCCTGCCATGTATGAATCTGTTTAATAACTTGCTATATTTACGTGGGTGTCATCATATTTTCTGTTCCTTTTTGGCTCATGGTCAGTAAGGGTATTTTGATCTATGCTTTGAGTAGATTCATGCCATGCCTTTGTTTGCCATTATAAGTTCATGTAACATGTTGTTTGATAGGTCTAAACATTGCTTCGTGATGTTATTTTCTGCAAAGTCTGAATTGTTATAACTTGCAATCTTACCATGTGTGTTTGAGCATGCTCTAGTGATTTCTGGAGATAGCTCAGTGTTCATGTTTTGTTATGCTTTACCTGTACATCATGCCTTTTGTTTTCTTGTTGAGGTCTTGTAGCATATTGTTTTGATGCTTGCAATATGCCAATTTGCTGTTTTGGCAGATTGTTGTTATGACTTGTATAGTGTGTGTGTTGAACCGTTGCTCCGTTTTGAGTGTGCTCTACATGAAACTTGCTTAGAATTGCATGTAGCTTCATATTATCATGTTGCATCCTTGTTTTGAGGTGTTTGCTTGATGTTTGAGTTGCATTCTGCATCAATGCCATGTTTAACTTGTTTTGCTCATATCTTCTAGGTCGTAGCTCCGAACTAAATGAACCTTATATGTAACTTGACTAGAATTTCGTGTAGATCATCCTTGTGCATATTAACTTGCTGTTTAACAACTTGAACATAAGGTTTATTCAGATCTGGACTAATTTCGAAATATACATATGAGGACTTACCGGAATTGTTATTTGTTGTTCCCGGCCTCATTTAAACTTGCCTTGATGTGTTGCTCTTGTATGCATCATCTCTTGCCATGAGTAGCTTCATGTAGTCTTGTCTTGCATCATACTTGTTTGTGCATCATGTCTTGTCTATGTGTGGTGTGTTTACTATGTTGTGTGCTTCTTCTCGATAGTTCCCGTTTCGTTGTGATCGTGAGGATTCGTTCGTCTACGCTTGGTTCGGCTTCATCCGTTCATCTTCTTCATGGACTCATTCTTCTTCCTTGCGGGATTTCAGGCAAGATGACTGCTACCCTGGATCAAACTACTATCATTGCTAAGCTAGTTGTTTCGTTCTACCACTATGCTGCGCTACCTATCACCTGTTTATCAAGCCATCCCAAATTGCCATGAACCTCTAACCTTTGACACCTTTCCTATGCAAACCGTTGTTTGGCTATGTTACTGCTTTTGCTCAGCCCCTCTTATAGCGTTGCTAGTTGCAGGTGAAGTTGAAGATTTCTCCATGGTGGACAGGATTTTGGTTGGGATATCACAATATCTCTTATATTATTAATGCATCTATATACTTGGTAAAGGGTGGAAGGCTCGACCTTTTGCCTGGTGTTTTGTTCCACTCTTGCCGCCCTAGTTTCCGTCATGCCAGTGTTATGTTCCCGGATTTTGCGTTCCTTACGCGGTCGGGTGATTTATGGGACCCCCTTGACAGTTCGCTTTGAATAAAACTCCTCCAGCAAGGCCCAACCTTGGTTTTACCATTTGTCTCACCACCACCTATCCTTTCCCTTGGGTCGGCCAACCCGAGGGTCATCTTTATTTTAGCCCCCCCGGGCCAGTGCTTATCCAAGTGTTGGTCCGAACTGAGCTGCCTGCGGGGCCACCTCGGGGCAACTTGAGGGTTGGTTTTACTCGTAGCTAGTCTCATCCGGTGTTGCCCTGAGAACGAGATATGTGCAGCTCCTATCGGGATTTGTCGGCGCATCGGGCGGCTTTGCTGGTCTTGTATTACCATTGTCGAAATGTCTTGTAAACCGGGATTCCGAGTCTGATCGGGTCTTCCTGGGAGAAGGTCTATTCCTTCGTTGATCGCGAGAGCTTGTCATGGGCTAAGTTGGGACACCCCTGCAGGGTATAATATTTCGAAAGTCGTGCCTGCGGTTATAGGCAGATGGGAATTTGTTAATATCCGGTTGTAGATAACTTGACACCAGATACGAAATCAAACACATCAACCGTGTGTGTAGCCATGATGGTCTCTTTTCGGCGGAGTCCGGGAAGTGAACACGGTCTTTGGGTTATGTTTGACGTAAGTAGGAGTTCAGGATCACTTCTTGATCATTGCTAGCTTCACGACCGTTCCTTTTGCTCTCTTCTCGCTCTTATTTGCGTATGTTAGCCACCATATATGCTTAGTCGCTGCTGCAGCCTCACCACTTTACCCCTTCCTTTCCCTTTAAGCTTTGCTAGTCTTGATACCCATGGTAATGGGATTGTTGAGTCCTCGTGGCTCATAGATTACTACAACAACAGTTGCAGGTACAGGTTTATGCGATGATCATGACGCGAGAGCGATGCTTGCTTGCGTTGAGTTCTTCTTCTACTTCTTCGATCAGGGGATAGGTTCCAGGTCGGCAGCCTGGGCTAGCAGGGTGGATGTCGTTTGAGTTTTTGTTTGTGTTTCATCCGTAGTCGGATGATGCTCTGATGTATTGTGATGTTGTATTCATGTGGCATTGTATGCCTTATGTATGTATCCCCATCTATTATGTAATGTTGATGTAATGATATCCACCTTGCAAAAGCGTTTCAATATGCGGGTCTATCCTTGGTGGGACCTTCGAGTTCCTTTTGGATAGGGTCGCATATTGGGCGTGACACCAATGGCTTTCATATTCTAGCAACATGTCATGGTTCAAACATCATGTAACAATGAGAGGAAAACAGCTATGACAGCGCCTACGCATATTCTACCATAGCACTTACTACTACTATCCTCATATCAACTCTAAGCAATAACATGCGTTGTTATAAAAATCTAGTAAACGAGAGTAACATATAGTAATAATGATGTTATGCTCATAATATGTATTCTAACAATCATTAGATGCCAATTGTTCTCATATCAACTCTAACAATAACATGTGTGGTCATAAAAATCTAGGAAATAAGAGGAACATATAGCAATGATATGGTTATAAACATGCTATGCATTCTAAATTTGCAACAAATGAACAGGCAGTCGTATTCATAAGGTAAAGATGAGATGAAATAGAACAATCACACGATGATAGATTCCACCAGTATAGGCAGCCAATCTGTGAGACGCAAGCGTAAACGATGCCATCGTGCACTATAGCATCAGACAGAAATGTTGCCTCAACAGGATTGATGATTAGCCATAACCATGTATGGAGACCGGATTCCAGATAGACTAATCCCGTGTTGAACAAGGCAATGAGCTTGTAATCCATGTAGTCTTCTGATAGTGTGGGCACTTCGCAGATTACAACTTTCTGCAAACAGAGGTCGAGCCAAAAGCTTGTCGCGTCTCGTGTGTAGTAGGCAGGAGTGTCCGGCGGGCCGCGAGGCTCGATGTCAGCGGTATCCAACGATGGAAGGGTGATCTCTCGTTGGGTGTAGATATCCACGAGATGCCACAGACTATCGGTGTGGTGGATGAGGACGATCCAGTTGGCCTTCATGCCCGCCCAGTAGTGGTCGCGCATGAATGACAGGTGGATGGGTAGTGGTAGCATGTCGAGGGGCACCACGACAACCTCCGTAGGATCGTCAAGTTGGTATCTCGGCCACCTGCGAGGATCGGGCATCAGCAAGCAGGGTGTCTTGAAAAGAGCCGGCCGGTTGCAGAGAGTAGATGGTACAAAGACACCGAGCATGCGGCCAGACGGATGGTGTTGAGTAGGTCCATAGGACTACAGATCTGCTCCAAGAGAACATCAGGGAGGGAATTCCAATCGCGGCTCTGTGTGTCAGTCGGTTCTGCCACTGGGTTTTTTGGTGCCTGCGAGCCAGCGGGGAAGTGGATTCGGGCGGGCGAGCAAAGAAGCTTCTCCTCGTGTGGCCGAGCAGTGAGCGAGGGGATATGGTACGCGTGAGCTACCAAGGAAGATGGCGCGGGCAGGCGAGCAGTGAGCGGGGGTAAATGGTGTGCGGCCGACGATGGGGAAGAGAGGAGGAAGAAGAAGAGAGGAGGAAGAAGAATGGAAGACGGGGAAGAACGTGCATTAAATCTCAATTCTGCTAGTACTACTACCAGGATATAGGCACCGTCCTCCGGAGTGTAAATAGTTACACCGATGACATGTGGGTCTACCACAGGAGGGCCCATATGTCAGCTAATGGAGGACACAGGTGTATAGGCGTATTTGCGGAAGCGTGCTCTACTGGCAAACATGATGGCAGTACTGGGTAAGGCTGATTTAGTAACACCAACGCGCTGGTTCAGCTTATTAATTACGTGTCCCATCTGCTGTAGCGTGTATTGTCACTTCACTGCGAATACTAGTTGAATCTACGCTCACTTCACTCATTTTGCTCCGTACCTAGTCACTTGTTGAAATCTGTAGAAAGAAAAATACTCCATATTTGGGAACAGAGGGAGGCTTTTACTCCGTACTGGAGTATTTGGGAACAGAGGGAGTATCACCATATGGAGGGAACAAAGGAAGTTTGAAATATGAACATGTCAATGGGAGGGAGTAAGCCCCATGCATGCATGCATGCATGCAACATGCAACACTCACACGTACTCCACATGGACGCACACAACACTCACGCACCCATGCGGCACACAACACACGACGCAACACACACGCTCATGCTCAAGTGCTCAACCTACTCCCTACGTCCATGAAAGACTGTACATTTAGATATTTACACATTGACCAGGGTATAATTAATGCCCAAAAGTAGCAGACTTATGTGTGCATGCGACCATTGAGATAAGAAGATTAAATGAAGGTCATTGCATGCTGTAATTAAGGATAGACATGTAGCCTATACCTACAACACAAGTTGGTGCATTAGTCAATCAATATCCATTTAGATTAAAGGCTAAATGCATTGGAAGTGTAGATGTACATCATGTACTACTACACTCTTTGTTTTATAGCCGATGTACACTCTTTGTTGGAAGGCCGAGGGAGGACACGTGCATGCACTCACATACACAGCCAGGGCAGTTCGGGCGCAAGGGTTGGACTCGTGTGGCACCTGCATAAAGTTTTGTTTAACTGATTTCTTTGCTCCGCCAACTGACAGGTGGGACCCAGAAACCAGGAGACAATTTAACCAGTCAACAAAGTGCCACATCGACTATGTGGCCAGTCAGTAGGGTGCAATACGGTGCTCTATGATGAGCTAGTGATCGTATAATCAACGCAAAACTATATATAGTGACCGTAAAGAGCGTATTGTTACAAACGTTGACCGCCAGTGTATTTTTCTCGTTTCAAATTAAGCCATATTAATCGGAAAGGACGCAGTATGGACTACTACTAGTACTAGTACTACTTTGATGTGTCCCGTCAACTCGCCGAACGAGGAGAAGCTTGCTTACTACGCCTCTCCCTCGCCCATGCGCGCGGTGGTTCACAGGACGAGGAGAGGGTTTTGACTATAGCGCCCTCTCCCTCGCCCTCGCCCTCGCCCTCGCCCTCACGGTGGACATGCAGCAGTTCAATCGGTGTCAGATTGCCAGACGCATATTGTACTGTAGTATCATCATTGTTGGACCTTCCGAAGAGGCGAAGAGGAGGGTGCAAGGTTCCCACAAGTACAAACTGTTGAACCTCCCGAAGAGGCAAAGAGCCAAGTGCAAGGTTTTATAGGAGTTGTCGTCCTAGTAGGAGTGTACTACAACTATAGCGAACGATGCTACTATATGATGCCGCCACATCACGTATATCCAAAGCTGTGCCACCTTTTTTTTCTCAAAGAGCGTGTTAGATCCCGTGCAACAACCACACAAGTTGCACGTACACATAACACATTTACTAGTAATAAATTCTAAAGGACAAATGCCAGTATGCCACACATGTTCATCTCCAATTCATGTGATAAATTTGTGCACGACTAGTCTACATATATTCACAGCGGTACCGTTCACAAATACCGTACTCCACTTACACGTTATAGATGGGCTACATGCATGTCCTCCTCCAGGTTCCAGTCCCAGGTGTTCTTCATGGATGGCACGATCTATAGCGGTGGGCAACGAGAATCATTGTCGCAGCTTTCTAGTCCGGTTCCACACGATGGAGACTCATCCAAGCTGAAGCGGCATAAATTAGGGATAGCGTGTCCCAGCATGTCGTTCATCCGGCGGTGCGCAATGAAGACACAATCATGCTTCATGAACGGCAGGCCTTCCATGTCGTGCACGGAAGGTGGCATCCGCTTCACAATGGGGTAGCTGTCCCCGATGAAAAGCGAGTACTCTCCAAGAGTGTTCCTCGGCACCCATGTAGCATCACGGGGGTCGAACTCGGCGCCGTTCATCTGGTACACGCGGCATCCCAGATCTGGACATATGGTGACGTACATAGTGAAGGTCCATGCATAATAATGTTGTGCTCAAATATGGCGGTCAGTAATACTGTGCAGCAAATAGTACTACTCCGGTATAGAGGAAGTAAAATAACCAGCTTATTATATATAGCCACTCTTGGCTACATGGATGAGATAGTAAGACATGGAAAAACAAAAATGGTGGCATCTAGTGGGTTCAAGTCTTCAAGGGCCCAGCTAGCTATACGTGTCCTCCAAGGTAAAAAGTACTCCTACTAGTAGTACTAAGTATACTACTAGTACAACAATGAAAGAGAAGGCGAGAGGGTTAAAAAATGGAATACCTGGGTAGATGGTGACGGTCTGATCGTGGTAGATTGTGTGACCATGTTGCACATCAGTGGTACCATGGATAACGACTACTACGATAGTTGATCCCAATATGCCAAAGTCAGCTACAAGGTTCCAGGTTAGACCGAATCGCGGATGCAAATGCACATCCAGGATCGGCGATCTTATTTTGATCGGGGGATGACTTGCCAATGCAAAATAATGGAGTACCGTTAGGGATGCAAATGATGGTTTGTGCATTCCGTTTGTAATCTCCTGTACCGTAGGATGGCAACTAGATGAAACAAGTCCCCTGGCTTGTCACCACGAAGATGCGGCCTAGATGGCGCACAGCGTCTTCGAACGTGTAGGGGTACAAATCTGCCGCCGCCAACATGCGCCAGCCTCTGCCGTTACTGCGTCTTGCATTGATGGCAATCCTTATGTTGAACACCACGATGAGATAGTAATCATCGTAGCCGCGTTGCTTCGTCGGCGGGTCCACAATTGCTATCTTCTTCAATCTCATGTAGGCATCATCATACATATTCAAGCCCAGCCAGTCCGGAAGGCCGATCCCAATGGTGGAGAAGGGGTCTACCGGAACAGCCGCACTGTTGAGGATGTTGTGCAAAATGATGGTGGTATCCGGCCGGAGGTATGCAAGCCAATCTTCGTTGGCACCGACCCAGACCTATATATAAGACGGTGGGCAGCGGAGAAATTACGGGATGGAAATGGAATAACTAAGTACTACATGATCAAACTCCATTACTGACCTGCTCATCGGACAAAATCCGACTACCTCTCAACGTTGGCAACTCTATCGGAGTCAACGTGCAACCATGGCCAGGGAGTGGTGGACTGTTCGAAGGATTGTCCCATAGAAGAACCTTCTCCACGAGGACGCATAGAAGACCAACAAGCATGGCCTTTTCCCAAACCTGTTTAAGCAGCGTCTTGAAAAAGTTGGTGCAGGAAGCACCGAGTCTTGCGGCGGTGAGGACGTCAGAGCGGCGTGCGATTTCTCCCAGAGGATCATCGTCCAAGGTCTCCCAACCCCGACGAGGAGGAGAACTGCCTGGCGAATCCATGGGAGCAGCGACGAACCGCCTTCTCTTCGGGGGGAGGGGAACTGGCGAGGAGGAGATAAGAGCGACGAACCGCCTTGTCCCTTCCAACTGTAGATCGTTCCTCAGCGAAGGGGTGATGCTATTATTTACTACTAGTACTAGCATTATGGAACGTTATGGGATTGCATTATACTGTAAATAATAGCACTAGTAAGAAATTTTTGGCACTAGGTAGTAGTTTTTGGCGTGGATTAAGAAATTTTGGGTATGTTTTTGCCATTTTTTGTACACGCCAACTAGTGTCAAAAAACATCTTACATTATGTGACGGAGGAGTACGTACTCATACTGTAGCAGTACCAGTACTACTTTTGTCAACTACGAGTATTAGTGCGATGTACTGTACTTCTAGTCTAGTCTAGTCTAGTATAGTGCACCAGTTTTGAACTCTTGAATCTCAGGGCCAAGGAGCTACAGTTGGAAGTGGAGGGTACTACTGTTCTATAGAACCATCGCTGTACTATCAATGCAGGGGAAGTACACCTGTGTAGTGGCCTAGTGGGTACTCTCGGTGCTATATTCAGCCGCTCCTCTCACATAGGAGTAGCTGGCCTACTCAGCCGCTCCTCTCACGCACGCACTAGCATCCTGTTTATCAGCGACGGTTACTGCGGTCTACGGGGGCAGAACATTTGATTTATTTGATACAGCGAGACTAGGCTTTTCGCTTCCATTTGTGGAGGTGTAATGGATGTCGTCGAACTTTGTTAGTAGTTCATTCTTTATGAATGATATGAAGCAAAGCTTTTGCCTCCGTTTCGAAAAAAACACGTCAAGAGGAATTTCTTTTATAGTAGAGCTGATAAATGGAGTGAAGTCCATGCGTGCAACGCCACAAGCTACAGAGTACTAGTAGTACATCACTTTACATAGAGTACAGAGCCATATTGCATAGTTCCCAATGCCCCGCCAGGCTATTCCGGCTCCTCGGGCTTAATTGGGAGGCGCTAGTTTAAATATGCTACTACTAGCTGATGAGGAAGCTGCAAGCAAGGTGCGTCTAGGGCGAGCACGCGAGCCACGGGATGCTGGGAAGGAAAACCCGTTCACGTGGCTAGGCTGTCTAGTGCACCCAAATTGTGGGGCTCCACGTCCGTTTGACTTCAAAACTCAAACTACCTGTGTAAAATATTGGCTCGTAGAAAAGTGTAGTACTAGTAATATTTTTTTTAAAAGGCCGCTGTGCGTTCGGCCGGGATCGAACCCACAAAATAAGGTATACACTCCCGCGACCACTAGTAGTACTCGTTGGAGTACAACGCATTCTAGAATCGCCTTTTTTTCACTAGTAGTACGTACATTGTTCCTTACAAGAAACCCCTAATAATGCAAGAAACCACTGAAATGCCAAGAAACTACTACCACTTGCATACGTGGCAGACTTAAGATAAGACTACCTTATCAACCATTGTACATGCTCTTACCAACCAAAATCCTCGAGTGACCTCCTACCTCCGGCCCGTCCACCTAGTCATCCTCGGCCATGGGACGCAGCTACGGCCGCCGGCAGAAGGCGAGGTCAAAACCGCCAGCGGTGCAGAGCCCATGTTGCGGCAGCCCGGATGCCAGCTCCGTTCGGTGCTCGCGGCCGCTAGCTAGCCAAGATAACTCCGTCAAGCTGCTTGTCCGCAAGGTTTGCTAGCTAGATTGGCACGGTAGTGCAGCGGCTTGCTCGCGCGCGCCGCGCTCAGGCCAGCCATCTGGCTCGAGTGAAGGCCAGCGCGGCAGCTTGCTCGCTCGTGAGTCATGCTCGGGCCAGCCTGCCAACCCATGCGGAGGCCAGTACGGCGTCCGGCTCGTCCGGCAGAGCGGCGGCCAACTCGCTCATCAGCGGCGCCCCCGACGAACACGCATCAGTATTGTTTGAAGTAGTGTTCAGGAAAAATAATGATTTGAGGGGGAATAACAAGATAGAAGGTCAGATGTGGTTCCCTCGTGTGAACGGTCAAACAAAATGTGTTGGTTTAAACTGCCTCGTCAGCACGGACGTGTGGGCCAACCCAGTCATAAATGGGTTTAAACGAACCTAATCGGTAGGAGTACTAGGTAGCACTAGAAGTTTTCGGCGCGGATTAAGAAATTTTGGGTATGTTTTTGCTATTTTTTGTACAATAGATTCTTCCTAGGGCTGGTTGAAAGTGGTAGTTTTTTGTTAAATACTCTACATATTGTAAGTAGGAGTGAAAGTTAAGCTTTGGAAGCCAATAAGCAAGGCTAGTTACATAGTGCATATGTGTACATGATTGAAAGTAAATATCAACCATGAGTGACTAATATCTTGATGGAAAACTCGAAACTATGGAATACTAAAAAAAATACATGGTTGGAAATACTAGCAATGTTCATGTCTGTTGCAACGAATCATAATTAGAATAATACTTATTCACAAACTTGGTACAAAACACCCTAATTTTGATATACATATGTATATTATGTTTCAATTATAATATATTCCTTGGGCTATTTTGGTTAGGTCAGGGAGGGATGTGGTTGGTTTTAAGATACTAATTATGGGTTTTTCTGCAAATTGGTAGACAAGTGGGATGTTGGTGAGAAAAGGCAACAACTTACCTCACAATCGTTAGATGTAGATCTAATGGTCAGAAACAACGGATGGCAGACACACTAGCATCACCAACTTTGTCTTGTGTAGGAGTACTAGCAAGATCCGTGCATTAATGGAACATCAAGATGCATTTTTTTTATAAAAACACTTGTTGTGATTGACCCTTGCGGGAGTAATCCCATGTGTAAAAACTAATGATATCTCGAGAAATATGAGATAAGGTGAAGAGGAGTTGGGTGTGGTGGTGGTTGGTGGTCGGACTGAGCGGAGGCATGGGGACTAACGACGCCGGCAGCAGCCACTAGGCTAGTTTGTTCTAGAGGCTTCCTTTCTTAATTGCTCAACAATGAGGTTTGTTGGAGATAAGGATGAACGAGGGAAGGCCTTGTCTGCAAATGTGGAGAGGGGTGCGGGTATCTTTTAGTTTAATTTCCATCCGTCAGATATAGATCAGACGGTCTATATTGCAAGATGGCACACGTACCATCATCACCAACTCGGTTTTGTATAAAAGAAGAAATATAAGTATGGAGATACAAATGTATTATCGATACTTGCTTCCGTAAACTAGCATGTACATTCTATTCAACGCCTCGGCATGTGGGGCCTTAGCACAATGACTTCTCGACTGTGTAAAAGAAAGATTTTCCCGTCGCCGACAAGGAGGCGGTGACGGCGGCGCGCTTTTTGGCTTGCTCTAGTCCTACTAGGTGGTCTAAGCACATGTAGATTTATTCTTTTTCACGTCTCGTGTTCACCGTACTGCCACGACTGTTGATGAGTAGACGGTAAGTTATTCACGGGGAAACCCTTGTTGAGCGTGTTTGCGAGAGAGAGAGAGAGTGTGTGTGTGTGTGTGCGATATGTTAGAGACTGAGGCAATGATAACAGATTCTTTGTGTCTATGTGTGTGGAGGATAGAGAGAGACATGTACATGGGGCTTTGTGTTGTGTAACATGGAGACATATATACATAATTAGAGAGTGAGTGTGTGAGATACACATGCGGACATGGGGAGAGATGAGGATCCAGATAAATGGGTGTTTGTGTGTGTCTGTGTGTGTTTGTGCACGCATTTGTGTGTGACAGGGAGAGAGTGTATGTGGAGTAGAGAGGCCACTGATGATGTAAACCTAGTATAAGGGAAGGGGGAATGGTGTGACATGTGTAGTGGCGAGATAGCACGGGTGCGGGAGGGAGGAGCAGACTATTTGGAAGAGACATTGAGTGTGTGTGTGTGTGGGAGAGGGGTGTGACAGCGAGAGAAAGAGAGAGCTAGCGATGAGAGAGAGAGAGAGGGAGAGAGAGAGAGAGAGACAAAGAGTCAGAGAGAGAGAGGAAGAGAGGGGGCAAGAGGGGTCGTTTGTGTCCATAAATGGCGTATAAATAGCGAGAAAATGTTGATGTTGTCCGAAATTGGCCTATGAACGGAGACGCAGGGGAAGCGAGTCATCGTGTGTGTGATAGGGACTTCATGAGAGATCTAGAATAGATGGTGTAGAGAACAATGTGCGAAATCGAGAATCATTATACATTAGGGAGCTATGCAAAGAGTCACAACATATATGTATACAGGGAAGGAGCTGGGGCGGGTTCGCATGTGGGAGAGATAGAAAGAGGAGAGTGGTGCACAAGGAGACAAAGTGTGCTTGTTTGCAGTGGGGGTGGTGTGTGAGGTGAGGGCGCGAGAACCACATAACTAGGGAGATATACGTTTGGGGGTGATGTTTTGTGTGTATAGGAAATATACACTCTACATAGTGCGTGTGCTTGGGTAACAGAGATAGCAGGAGACCTAGAGAGTGAGGGAAGAGATGTGTGCATGCCCGGGAGACAAAGTGATAGAGACCTATGTTGGGGTCCAGACTTTACAAGAGAGATGGGTGTTAATGTGCTCGTGTGTTGGTGTCTGGGGGAGAGAACGACTTCTCTATGTGTGTGTGTGTGTGTGGTGGGGGGTGACTTTAGATAAAGAGTGAGGTGTCTATATTTGAGGGACTTTAGCGTAATTGAGATATTGTGCACTCGTGGTTGATCAATTTGTTTCATAGTTTGTAATATGAGATAACGATACTTTTGAACATGCGTGATATACCTTGATGTACCAGAATTACAAACCTAAGATTGTAATTTTGGAATTCGACTCCATCATTAGCTTTTGTAATTCATTTAAATGGAGGTACATTTTTTAAGCCGGAATTTCGTGATTTCAAATTCATATATCAAACCTAGAGATATACACATATGGGCATGTTCAAACTTTATAATCATTCACTTTATTCATACACATACACATTTTTGCTTTTGTCATCATATTTAGGATAAACACATTTGGAATTTCATTTGAATTGGACCGTATGATGGTATTTGCTTGTAGTAGCTCAAGGATCCATATTTGAATTGAATGGACAATCTAAGTTTCGAGTTGGAGACATTGATTTTCAAAACTTGCACCTTTTTTTGCGTGCAAAACAAACAAATTGTCGGCCATGATATCATAGTCGGCCGTACGAGAGCAGAAATACTTATAATTTTAGGCACCGAAAGCTTTCAAATTTCCCGCTCACATCGAAATATCACACGCCCGAAAGTTTAGCCCTACGATATTCCTGTTTTACCCCTGCCACATGAATGGAAAAGGGCTGCTTTGGTAACACCATTGTTTTCCCCTCTTTGCCCCAAACATTCTTCCCCAGAGCCCCTCCCCTTCCCCTCCACGCCCCCCCCCAACCACAGCAAGCCGCCGAATCTAGTCCTCCGCCGCAGCGATGGACCTCACACCCCGCCGGATCTACCATCCGCACCTTGGAACCCCCAACTGCCACCTCACCACTTCACCGGAGCCGCTTCAGCGACTAGCTTGTCCACCGCTCCAGATCTCCTTGACCGCCATCATGGTCCACCGCACCGGATCTGCTTAATCGGCACCCTCATCCACCACAGCATAGGCCCTTCACTGACTCCCTCGTCCGCCCCTTCGCAGGCCCTTCATACAAGCCCTCGTCCTCGGCAACAGATCCGCCTCACCGAAAGCACTGTACAACGCGCCCGCTGAAGACTTCGTCCAGTGCACCGGACCCGCTCCACGGATGCCATATTCAACTCCACCGGCCCTGCTTTACCGATGCCACAGACTCATCAGGTTATTTCGATTTGTACTCCTTCGGTTTTTCTCTTTATCGTGCAACTATTCACTTACCACAGATGGGCTTTCTTGTATGTCGACAGACGCCGCAACCGTAGCACCGGAGACGCTTTAGCGACGGCGACAGCCGGCCCAAACTCAACTGCAACACGAGCACCATCGACGATCCTTAGCTATCAAGTATGACAACAATACCCATACGCCGCCGAGAATCAGGTACTATCATCCAACGACCGGCGCCTACGTTCACTTTCCTAGCATAAGCACCGCATCTTTGAATTTCTTCAGGGCATCATTCAGTTTTTCATGAGACGCGTTATTCTGCTTGCACCTGTAGGGCCATACTTCTGGCAGTGAACATGTTATATGTGCTAAATTACATACCAGTGCACATCTATATCTATATATGTACTACTATATAGTGTACCAGCTTTGAGATGGATCCAGAGCATCAATCATAACCGTTGGTCTCCAAAATCCAAGGGCTAAGATCAACCGGATTCGCCATGAACAGTAGACTGTTGTTGCCTCTACTGTGTTCTAGAATATTCACGTGGCCCTTCCAGGAAAAAAAGGCCCATATGCGATGCCTCATGGGCTATATTACTGCTTGAGCGCATGACGACTTGAGCCCAGATAAGAAGGTTTGGGAGGAGAATGGGAAGAAAAAATAATAGAGTAACATACAGTTTTTTAATGAACCTCCAGTATTTTAGATGTGAATGTACAGTTTTTTGTGTGAATATTAAAAACAATTGTGGGTGGAATTCCATTTATCAAAATCACTCCATTATACTTTTTTCGAGTCACACTCCAAAATCACTCCATTCTTTTAAGATGTGCATTGCACGTGCATACATACTAGTATAGTTAATATGCTTTAGTTTTGTTCTGATGCCACCTATTGGTTCCATCAGACTGGTTAATATTCTCTATGCTTAATTACACATCAGCAAACTAGCATGTGGTTCTGCTGCTTTTTGTTCGTTTTACCCTACATTTTCTGATGCTAGCTATTACATCACTGCTCTGAGCCTCTGTTCATTACTTGTTTGTGTGTTCTTGATCTTCCCAAGTTGCATGACTAATTTGATGCTTCTATTAATTATGGAGCTGCCAACCCCATCAAGCAAAATATTTGTTCTTTTGGGGCCGGCACCTCGAACAAGCATAAAAATAGAGGGAAGCAGATATATTGTCATGTATGTACACACCCTTCTTTCATTAGTTTAGATGAACCATTGATGATCAATTCGGACCAGTGCATGTGATTAAAATTAATTTTACCTAAATAGATGGTGCAGAATAAACTACAACAACTAGATTTGCAACCACGGGATGCTGACGATATTTTCAAAGAACATTGCAACAGCAGCTAGGCTTCACAGCAACATATGGTAAGCCAATGTGTTTTAGTACATGTGAAATGTAATGTGAGTGGACTGCTTTCTTGGCTTGTGCCCTCAACATGTAATCCTACCGAATTACAAATAGTTCAGTTGTCTGCTTTGCTGTATTGCTTGATTCGAATGCTTGTTTGTTGTTACGCTATACCTGAGTTGGCCAATATGTCAGCAGTGCCTGCTGTACTATCATAAAGAAATGCATGCCTATTTCACTTGAGTCCTTAACTTTTCCTCTCAACTTCATCACAAGACTGTCTTCGTAGTTTATATGAGGCCACACTGTTAAGTGCTTTATCAGATTATTTCAACTACTTAGATGCCTTGGCAACTTAAATATAGCGGTTGTACACTCCCTTTCAACTAGGGATGTCAACTGGGTCTCGTTTAATCCCGATTAAAGTCCACTAGTGGTATGATAGTTCAGAAGAGTTTTTGTTTTTTTGAGGAAAATGAACTAGGGAGGTAGCAAAAACAAACTAGATGGGACTGGCGGATGTCATTTATTTTCCACTTACATCCCTAGTTTCATCTTACCATTTTAATTTCTTTTCGGTTGATGCTACTTCGAACCATTCAAATATAGTTTGCCATGCTCGGCAATAATTCGTCCGTCGTTTACCATGTAAGCTTACTGCCTGGATCATACGATAACTATCTCTTACTTATGTCCAGCATAAACTTTTTAGGATGCCGTTCACACTAGGACACAATGTACAACCCCAAAATCTATTTGTGGAAGCAGTGCGCCATCCATGTTACCAGATGGTAGCAGTTCAGAGGCAACACCGCCGGAGAGCAGTCTGAGCATAGATATTATAGTGCTTGAGGCTCTACTAGAGGCAGAAAGAGATGATGTGGCTGCCATGAATGAGGTAATCTTTATCTTGAGGCTGGAAATTACGGAATTAGCGGCACGCATTATGCAAGCAACCCAAGAATTGGAGGAAGTAAGAATGTTGCATTTGAAGACAGAGGAGGTCCTGCTGTTTCGGCTATCTAAAGCCCAAGGTAATCCATGTTCTTCTTTAGATACCAGTTGAAATTGTCATTAGATTATTGTACTTGCATGTCGTGTCATGTCTCTGAATGGATTATGTTGCAAGACCCCCTATGTTGTCCGGAATTCCATGTTGTCCATGTGTTGTAATGATCCGAATTTTTAGGCGAGGTAATCCTTAGTACTTGTATGATTGACATAAGGTGAACTGTTTTTCGTGTGAGCATATTGTATTGGATGAAATAACTGTTTGAATCAGAGTGTATCCAACCTACTGAATTCGAAGATCACGGCATTTCTAAATCATAATCATATATAAAGGTGGAATAAATCTTTGTTGTGGTGTTGAAGAAATAAATAACAAAACATATAATTTTCTGTGGATATTCGTAATCAAATACAAATTGGATTTGAATTTAGTTTGCCAGGTCCCAGGGCAAACGTGAATGCTAATTCTCCCATGTTTTGAACGAAGCGGCTAAACACCCACTATAATTTGTGGGCTACCTGAAGCAAGTGTTTGCGAGATGGAAATTATTGTCTACCCCTGACACTGAGTACATCCTTATCGACCGAATTTACACTGCTGTCCATAGGGGTAGACTAGTAACTTGAATCAGACGTGACACGACGGCCTCTGAGACCATTCAGACACGGTGAGTGCCAAACGTGGGCGGCAAAACACATTTGATTCAAGCTCGTCTGAAATACATGTGTCTCTTCCTCCATTTCCCCATTCATACACGGTGGGCGGCAAAACAAACTCTCCTCGTCCGAAATCAATGTAGGCTAATATTTTAAATAGGGGCAGATGTCTAACTTCCATCAGACGTGACACAACCGCCCTACCTGTCAGCCCCGTTCAAACACCATGGGCGCCAACCGTGGGCGGCAAAACACCCTCTCCTCGCCTGAAATAGTTACCGGCAAATATTTGGGAGATGCGAGATTACCGTCCTATCCCCAACCGACACGATGTCCGAAACTTTAAACGGGGGATAAGTTCGTAACTTTTCCCCATTTCAGAGAAGTGCGTCACAAAGTTTGAGATCCCCCCTCCCCTCCATTGCCCCATTCATACACCGTCGGCGGCACGACAACCTCCGCACTGCGGCCAGCCTCCTCCGTCCGCCACCCCATCCTCCACCTTGCCGGAGCCGCTACCCCTACCCCGTCGTCCACTACAAGAGATGGACATCTCTCATCCACGGCGCTGGACCAGGATCCTTTCATCGCCTCCTCTCGCTTCATCGGCGCCGTCGTCCACCTTGTCGTTGCCGCTCCTACGACCGCCTCGCCCACGGCAACAGGATATATCCTCCGACCCGGCCGTCTGTCGTCTAAAGTCTTCTTCCCCGCCGCTGACAGCCATCGCACCCGCAACACCATCAACGTATCAGCATAGGCCTACACGGCGTCGCAAGAGAGGTGGTACTCTTCGATATGTGCTTAAGTTATTGATCTCACCCAGAAAATAGATCGTAATTTGTTTACTGTACTTTTCTTGTCCGTACCAAATCGTAGTGGCTAGTTGAAAGCAAACATTGGTTGCGAAGTAGCTTTGTCCGGTTTGCACCTTCAGATCCGCCATGGCACAAGTACTATACTCGTAAAGCTTATGGTTTCCCCCTTTATATTCACTACCATCATCTAGGTGCTTCGTGTCGTGCTAGCACTGCTCCTCAAGACCTCAACCCAAAGCTTACGTGTTGAAATACGAATCTGATATCATGCTCATATCACTAAAACAGAGAACGTTTAATTGGTCACCTAATGCTCCTATATTCGTTTCGAAAAGCATGTGCGCCACCCACTGGTCCAGCTAGTTTCACTTTCCTGATTTTTCTCTTGATGCTTAGGGTTTTCCCCTTTTATCTACTCTACTATGATCTGCGTAGGTGCTTTCTGTCGTACTGGCATTACTCCACCCTTCAAGCTAAACAACACAACACTCAGAATTCGAAAGCTTAGTTGTTCAAATATGATTGTGATATGATATTGATATTCGTTAACCGACACATTTAATTGGTTAGCTAAAGGTCCCACTTGAGTTATGGCATAATTTCATTTCTTTGTCACTTGTTGACCGTAATTTCTTGTCCATACCAAATCTTAGTTGTTATTTCAAAGCAAACATCGGTTGCTAACTACCCTTTGCGCGGTTTGCAGCTTTAGATCTGCCATCCCACTACCACGGTCAACACTGTACTCATCATGCTTATGTTTTCCCCATTTTATGATGACCACAATAAGCCTACGTGGTTCGTGTCTTAATAGAACTGCTCCACCCATCGAGCTAAACAAGCTTAGTTGTACAAATTCATATATGATATTATTGCTGATATTAGTATAACTGAGAGATGTTTAATTGGTGAGCTAAATGTTCCTACTTTAGTTTCGAAATGCATGTGAGCCACATATGGAGAGACCGGAAAGAATAGTATTTCTCTGTGCGCTCTGGTTCATCATGGGTGGCCAACCGACATTGTATTGAAAGACTTGTAATATCTTCAATCTGCTTGCTCTTCTGCTCTTCTTTAAGATGATACTCTTCTCTTGCGGTCGACTGGTCAGGTCGAGTTGTTCTCCCTTAGTATATTTTGAATCTGTCAGGTCAGGTCGACTTGTTCTTCTTTACTATATGTTGAAGCTATCATCTGCGAAGTGTCATCACTTCTGGAGCTCTCATATTTTGAGTAGTAGGCCACATTATATTAATGCACACCACAAATTACAGCATGCATGGCATCTTTTAAAAGAATTACAGAGATAGCACAAAGGGGTTTACATGGAGGCAGTATTGGATTAGAATCACTTCTGCATTACAAAGAAAATCTCACTTGTTTTTATGTTTTCATGCATGTCAGATATTGAACATTATCAAAATGAATATGAGAATGGGCGCACGAGAGGAATATTGCGGAACGATCCACTGGCTAACAAACTTGGCATGGTGGAGGATGGCCTATCTTATTCACCCATCAAGGTGCTTGCTCTAGCTTTGCAAAGTTGTATTGGTCGCACATATTTTGCATCTGACCTCTTGCATTACTTCTACTTTGTTACACCATCTGCTTAGTTTAAGCATCATATATGATTATATGCCATACCTATCCATTTTCTGTACCTATTCCATGTGTCGTCACACTATGTTTTTCCAGTCAAATGATGTTCTTTCGTAATAGATGTCCAAAAGGAATAGGGTGAGTGCAGATCCTCAAGGAGTACAAACTATGTATTTGGAAAAGGTAGTGATACCTGTTAAATCAGATAGATCAGAAGCCACAGAAAACACAGGCCCAACTGTACCACACTTTACCCCTACTCCAGTGGCCAAACCCCTATTAGAACTGCTGGGAGCCTAGCGTCAGGTACTGTCTATGATATCAATTCAAAATTTCAACTCCTAAATTTCTGCTTGTGCCTTACCTTCTCTCTTGTATGAAAAGTAATTTCAGATGAATCTCCTTGCTCAAAGGATCATACGATCTCAAAACAATAATGGGCTCTGCATTGCTCTCGTCAGTACCTCTCTCCCTTTTGCCTTGTACACTACTAGGAAAAGGGCTATAGATGGGATTGACACTAATGGCGCACCAGAAAGATGGTGCGCCATTAGTATATACTAATGGCGCACCACAATCTGATGCGCCATTAGAGTTTAAACTACTAATGGCGCACCATGCTACGGGTGCGCCATTAGTATCAAATTTTTTTTTAACTAGTGCGCCTGTCCAAACATACTAATGGCGCATAAGGGCAAAGTGCGCCATTAGTAGTTGTAACTACTAATGGCGCACCAGTCACCAGGTGCGCCATTAGTATAGAATTTTTTTTTTAACTAGTGCGCCTATCCAAACATACTAATGGCGCATCCTGCCCAAGTGCGCCATTAGTAGTTGTAACTACTAATGGCGCACCAGGCAGTGGGTGCGCCATTAGTATAGAATTTTTTTTTTCAACTAGTGCGCCTATCCAAACATACTAATGGCGCATCCTGCTTAAGTGCGCCATTAGTAGTTGTAACTACTAATGGCGCACCATGGAAGAGGTGCGCCATTAGTGAGTGGGCAGCAACAAGATATTTGGGACAGCCTCTCCTACCCACACACTCACTTTCTCCCCACTTCATTCTCTCCACCTCCTCCTTGTCTCGGGTGCCTCCTCTTTTTCACCTCATTTCCACCATAGATTCATTCAAATTAAGTGGTTAAATTACCTTGTTTTAATAGGTAAGTAAGGGGGGAAGCTATATTTAGGTTGTTCTCCTTACAACAATGTGCACATGCACTTTTTACGGCCTAGCTAGATCTATGTATGTTCGTGGTGTTGCATATGTTTGTGGTGTTGCATATGTGTTTGTGTTTGGAGGTGTACCGGTATTTGATATGCGATAGTTGCCAATATTTTGCCGGAATGTTGATTCATTTCCGTTTCGGCGAGAATTTTGGCATTAAGCATTCTTTTTGGTCCTATTTTTAGGGAAAGTCATGCCGAATTTTTGTTTGGTTCTAAAATATCGTTTTGCTCTAGCCCGCAGGCGACCATGGTCTGCACGATGACCGAAGGCATCGTGAATAGGTTTTTGAGGTCCGCGAAGGCCGAGATGCTTCAAAAGAACGAGACGGAGATAAGATGTCCGTGTCGAAGATGCAAGCTGAAGAGCCTTATTGCGGACCCGGATTCCGGGCAGGTGCGGGACCACCTGCTGTTGCGTGGTTTCATGGATGGCTATCGGTGGCAAGGTGATGAAGATGACTACGAAGTCGTCCATGCGGGCCGGGCAAGAAATGAGGAAGGGTAGCAAGACAACCACCGCGGCTCGGGCGGGCGAGAAGACGAAGAATCCCCAGGAGATGATCACGACTGTGATGCTGTACACAGTCATCATGTAGAAGATGCAGGACATGATGATGAGGAAGATGCCGGAGCAGGCGACGGGCATGATCATGAAGATGATGATGCCGGCGGAGCAGACGACGCTGGACCATCGATGGGCTGGGTGCAGGACCCTCATATTCAAGAGCTGCTTCTCAAGCAGACGGATAACGCAAGAGCTGCCGCCCGAGAGAAAGCCAAGATGGATCAACTTGAGTTAGACGCGGTTACTCCATTGTATGAAGGATGCATGCCCGAGGATACCCGCCTGAAAGTAACGCTCATGGCCCTGGAGATGAAGGTAAAACACAAAATGACCGACGCATGCTTCGACGAGAACATGTCATTCTGGCACGAACGTCTTTCCAAGGGGAACAAGTGCCCGACCAGTTTGGAGGAGGCGAAGAAAATCGTGTGTCCTCTGGATTTACCGCACGTGAAATACCATGTGTGCATGAACAATTGCATCATTTATCGGGACGAGCACACGGAGTCTACCATATGTCCGGTGTGCGGCGTCACTCGATACAAGAAGAGGAAGAAAGCTCCTCGAAAAGTGGTGTGGTACTTTCCGATCACTCCTCGTCTGCAGCGCTATTTCGCGGACCCTAAGGTAGCAAAGCTCCTGCGTTGGCACGCGGATAGGGAGGAGAAGAAGCGGGAAGATGACGCAAATGATCCGGAGATAGATAAAAAAGACAAGATGCTGAGTCACCCTAAGGATGCGAGCTAGTGGCAAGCGTTGAACTTCTAAGACTCGGAATTTGGGAACGATCCAAGGAACATCGTGCTTGGCGCGAGCACCGATGGAGTCAATCCGTTTGGCAGCCAGAGAAGCACACATAGCACCTGGCCTGTGTTTGTGTGGATGTACAACCTTCCCCCCTGGTTGTGCATGAAGAGGAAGTACATTCACATGAGTATGCTAATTGAAGGGCCGAAACAACCAGGGAACGGCATCAATCTGTATCTGGGGCTGCTGAAAGAGGAGCTTGACACGCTGTGGAAAACGCCAGCCAATACGTGGGACACTGCAGAGAAAGAATATTTCCCTATGAGAGCCGCACTGCTCACGATGGTGCACGACTATCTCGGTTACGGATATCTTGCGGGGGAGGTAGTCCACGGATTTTCTGGATGCGTAAGGTGCATGGATGACACAACGTATCGCCAGCTAGATAGAGATCCCGGGTCTTCGAAAACCGTGTTCATGGGACATCGAAGGTGGCTTCGCGACGATGACCCGTGGAGGAAACGCAAGGATCTGTTCGATGGTGAAACCGAACCCCGAAAACGCCCGTGTACGAGGAGCGGCGAGGAAATAGACAAGCTGTTGAAAAATTGGAAAGACTGCCCACTGCCGGGAAAGAAGCAAAAGGCGCCAGAGCCGGGAAAGAAGCGAAAGGCGCCAGAGCCGCTGCTGAAGGTATGGAAAACGAGGTCTCTTTTCTGGGACTTGCCGTACTGGAAGATCCACCGTGTGCCTCACAGCCTTGATGTCATGCATATCACGAAGAACGTGTGCGAGAGTCTGCTTGGTACCTTGCTCAACATGCCAGAGAGGACCAAAGATGGGCCGAAAGCAAGGGCAGACTTGAAATCAATGGGCATCAGGCAGGAGCTTCACGCTATATATGATGATGATGATGATGATGATGATGAGGCGAAGCAGGACACAGAAAGTCGTCGCAAAGGCAAAAAGGCCAAGAAGACCGGAAATGACTACCCTCCCGCGTGCTTCACTCTAAGTCAGGAGGAGATCGAGCAGTTTTTCACCTGCCTCCTAGGAGTAAAACTTCCTTACGGTTACGCGGGGAAGATAAGCAGATACCTAGACCCAGCGAAGCAGAAGTTCAGCGGGATGAAGTCTCACGACTGTCACGTGCTGATGACGCAGATACTTCCAGTTGCAATCCGTGGGATCATGGACGCGCACGTCCGTGAAATGCTATTTGGCCTATGCAACTTCTTCGACGTCATCTCTCGGAAGTCGATTGGCGTGAGGCAACACAGAAGGCTACAGGAAGAGATCGTGGTGATACTATGCGAGCTTGAGATGTACTTCCCGCCCGCATTCTTCGACGTTATGGTGCATCTGCTGGTCCATATAGTGGAGGATATCATCCAACTCGGGCCGACGTTCCTGCACAGCATGATGCCGTTCGAAAAGATGAATGGTGTCATCAAAGGATACGTTCGCAACATGTCACGTCCAGAAGGATGCATAGCCAGGGGCTTTCTGACCGAAGAGTGCATCTCCTACTGCACGAATTATCTAGGCATCGAGAACCCCATTGGTCTGCCCGTCAACAGGCACCTCGGCAGGCTCGCTGGATGGGGTCACCGTGAGGGTCGCCGCGAAATGCATGTCGACTTCGAGGGTCGACTCGCCGACTTTGAAAGAGCAAACCTAGTCGCGCTACAACACATAGACGTGGTCGATCCTTGGGTGGTAGAGCACAAAACGTTTATTAAAAAGACGTACAATGACCGATGCCAACAGAGGACGGACGGAGATACACTCAAAGAGCACAACTCATGTTTCACGCGTTGGTTCAAGCATAAGCTTCTGTCGTACCCTTTACATGAGGATTCTTCCGCGGAAGAACAACTCATATTCGCCTTGTCACAGGGCGCCGAGCACAACCTGATGACCTATGAGGCGTACGATATCAACGGCTACACATTCTACACCGAGGCCAAGGACATGAAGAGCGATGGTTATCAGAACTCCGGGGTAACGATGGAATCCTACACCGGTAACGACAAGGACAGATACTACGGAAGGATCGAGGAGATCTGGGAGCTGAGCTACGCTGGAGAGAAGGTCCCGATGTTCCGTGTCAGATGGGCCAAGAACGTCATAAAAGAAGACCGGTATTTCACCACCCTGGTTATACCCGAAGCCAAATCCAAGACCGCGGGCGCAAACGTCACCGCGAAAAATGAGCCATGGGTACTGGCTTCCCAAGTGGACCAATGCTTCTTCATTACCGACCCGCCAAAGCCCAGTCGTGTTGTCGTGAGGAGAGGCAAAAGGAAGATCATCGGAATGGATGGAGTAGCCAATGAGCAAGACTTCGACAAGTACGGCGACCCGAGGATCGAACATGACGACGATGATGAAGTAGCAGCATACACCACAAGAAGAAGCAGGACCACCCTACCTAAAGGACGTCCGTTCCACAGAAGAACTCCATTTGCGAAAAAGAAGGGCAAGAAGATTGTGAACAGATAGCTAGCTAAGATCGATTGTATTTAAATCGTAGCCTTCATTTCTCGATTGTATTTCATGGTACTTTTTGAACTATCATCAATATTTTTAAATTTCATGGACACTCGATCTCGATCCCCC
>NC_041387.1:596784574-596837783 GCF_002162155.2 Triticum dicoccoides | reverse complement strand
TTGCTCTCTTGGTCATTAATTTTTCAGCCTGTCAGTTAGATGTTCTATCAATTGGTAGAGAGAAGGATTAGAGAATAATATCTCGCCACTGACGATCATCCAGCTGCAATTTACACACGAGTTCCTGTGAAAATTCAGGGTGGTGGTGGCCACTGTGACAGTATTAGCTTGAGTCTCCAATCATTGTTCTCATGTTTTGATTATCTGAAGGCCTTGGGTAAAATGTGGTGCATGAAAAGATTATCTTTATTTCCCAGTTTAAGATGAACTGAGTAGGTTTGATTGAGTGCATGATCAGTATTTACACCGCTTGATCGAAACAATTCCGTCTTATTGCTCTCTTGGTCATCAACGTTTCTGCCTATGAGTTCGATCTTCTACCAACTGGTAGAGAATAACATCTCACCACTGATGATAATGGTGTTCTAGCATCGCACATTGCTGCATTAAACAAGTTGGGTAGAATAATAGCCTTTCATAACTTATAATGACAAACATTGGTTCCGTTAACCCCACAAATCCCGACAGATTCAGGGGAACGGGGTTCAGACTCACGTAAGCAGCTTGCCATGAACCGTGCGGTAATGGTGTTCTAGCACGCACATTGTTGTGAATAGTATATATCGAGAGGACTCCACTATGCAACCTTTGACATGCTCATCACATACTGTTATTTATAGTGAACCTTCTTTACTTGTATTTACAGGGAAACAATTGGTACAATTCTTGCCCGGGGCCACAGCTGAAATAGAGACGCTAGTTAGTGCTGTTTCCATTAGGAGGATTCCAAGGTATATACCCCAATTCTATTTAAATATAAATTGGAAAAATCTCTTTCAAAATTTGGTACAATTGCTTGAATTTTTGGAAAAATCTCTTGAACAACTGCTGATATCCTAAAAATTCAGAACAGTATAGCTATCATTTTGAAGTTTGAAACTAAAAAATATCGACAGCAGTAATTGTTCTAAGATGGTTCAGGATAGTGGATCTTAGGCATTACATTTTTCTTTTTGATGAAATAGGCATTATATTTAAGCTGGCATTACAGTAGGCATAACCTTCTACCTCACTTAAACAGTTGACAATTCTTTACCTTAGTCTTTGCATCCCATCAGCAAGCTTTTAATGGTCATTTTTCTTTTGTTTGAGAGAGAGTTAGCTGGAATTTTTGAATAAAACGTAAGTCTAACCCCAGCGAAAAATTCAAGCTATCTTAACCTCCAATTTTGAAACTAGATGACACTGATAATTTTAGTGGAAAACAAAGGACTCTTCTGTTATTTTTAGTGAAAAGTTGGTCCACCGACCACTCACATATCCAATTTCCATGATCCTCAACGGAAGTCAGAAACACAACATATCCATGGACTTCTCATTGTTCAAAATCTTCTCTTAGGATTAACCACAACAGCATATCGGGGGTTCAGGAATCAAAATATCAGTTACATCAAGAGTTAGCAATGACCAAACTGGCATGTAACAGAGACACTATAAAAGATAGCCAACATCCAGTTAGGCCAATTTTCTGAGGCTATTCCAAAATTAGACGGCATTTCCCCTTTGCAAGCGGTTGCATAGTCTTCAGCGAGGTGTGGTGCAGCTTCCTTGTGAGGGCATATGAACTTCTCCACAAATACCTTCTTGCTCAGCATGACTATGCTATAGTAGTCCCGGTACTGACCTAGCAATCCATTTGCCTTAAGAAACTGGATAATTAGAAGAAGAAACTGTCTCCTGATTTTGATGTATTTTGCCTAAAGTCTCTAATTTTGATGTATTTTTCTTAATTCAGCGAACCGTGAGATGGACTTAGAAGAAGAAACTGTCTCCTGATTGCAGTTGATTAATTAGTATATATGTTGTAGACTTGTAGCATACCTACCTCTATATGGTTTTATATTTCAACTTGATTTATGAATATTCCAAACCACAAACCAAACAATTTGTGATGATTTTGCTAGTTTGCTGGGTTTTGTCTCCGACCATCGTGTCGTGATGATTTTGCAGGTACCCC
The DNA here is from genome assembly GCF_002162155.2 of Triticum dicoccoides. NCBI lineage: Eukaryota > Viridiplantae > Streptophyta > Magnoliopsida > Poales > Poaceae > Triticum > Triticum dicoccoides. Next base: position 596,835,766 of record NC_041387.1, on the reverse strand, counting down.
GAGAGGCCCTTGAGTTTGCCGGAATGTCGATTAACTTCCGTTCCGGCAAATTCGGGTACTCCATATGTCCTATTTTCAGCAAAGGTCATGCTGAAATTTTCCGTGAATTTTAGCATGACTTTGCTAAAAATAGGACATATGGGGTACTTGTGACTAATGCATAGGCCGGGGTATCTTAGTAGTTAATTAAGTAGGATCAAGTGCCCCGGCATACTTGTGACTAATGCATGGCTTTTAGGGTGCCTCGGTGTCGATAAAAACCGAAATGATGAAAAGTTAGGCTTTTAGGGTGCCTTGGCGTCGAAAAACCCTCAATGATAAAAGCTTAGATTTTAGGATGCCTCGGTGTCGACAAACCCTAAATGATGAGACCATGATCTTGTTCCTTGACAATAACCAACTTTTTGACCAAACTTTGTTTCTGTTTAGAGAGAAACATGGCCCACAACGATGAGGCCGGGGGTTCGGGCGGCAAGGCATTCTGGGAGCTGTCCCAGGAGATGGAGGAACAACCTCACTTGTATGAGGCCGCCGCCTTCCCCACCGATCCTGAGACCACGGATGGTGCCGCCGAGGATGACCACACTGATGCCACCACTGATGGTGCCGCCGAGGATGCCACCACTGATGATGGCGGCGCACGCACAGATAGCAGCCAGCCGAAGAGGCAACGGAAGGACCGGCGCCCGATCGTGCTCCGCACCCTCAAGGAGGAAGTTACTGAAGTGGACTCCAACGGGAATCCAACGGCGCCCGAACGAATAGTCAAGGGGTACTCGCTTCAGCTCGGGTGCATTGTCCGGAGCACCGTCTCGGTCAACACCGAGAACCTGAGGAATCCTGACCGAGGGAATTTGCGCCACCTCCTCTTCACGAAGCTGCACGAACGATACAAGTTCCCCGCTGAATTCGAAAACACAAGCCTCAAAGGGAATAAAGTGAACAATGCTGCCCTCACGAAGATGAGCAAGGCCCTGTCTACTTGGAAAAGCAATGTGAAGAGAATGATCGAGAAAGGTGGGAGTTATGAGAAGATCAAGGAGAAAAATCCTTCGATCACCGAAGATGACTACAACGACTTCAAGATCAATTGCTCGAGCACCGCAAGCTCCCAATCAAGTGAGTGGGGGAAACAAATGCGGGAGCTGAACATAGGGGAACACACACTCGGTCCCGGCGGTTACAGAGTGGCGGAGCCTATATGGGACAAGGAGGAGGCGGACCGTGCCGAGCAAGGCCTACCGCCCCTCTTCGATAAATACGGTGACAAGCAGACCAGGAACTTTGTCAGGGCCCGGTACAAGAAGGACCCGAAAACAAAGGAGCTTACCACGGATCCGAAGACCAGGCGGCTTGAGCTTGTTCTGGTAAGGAATACACCCCCGCGTAATTAGCTCCATATGGTTGCATTCTAATTAATGAAGCCGAATTTCTAAATGGTTCACATTCCTTCCGCAGGCGACTGAAAGCAGTAGAGCGGGGTCGACTCAGAGCAACCCTTGGGACACCACTCTAAATAGGGGGTTGAATATAATGAAGAACAAGGATAAGCTCAGTAAGCCGACGTCAGCTGGTCGTGTGGCCGGCAAAGGCTTGTCGACAAAATGGGGGTCATACTATACCGCTGGTGTGCGGAAGGAGAAAAAGACCAGCTCGGAAAGCCAGGCGCGAGAGGTTCAAGAACTCAAGGCACAGGTGGCGCGGATTCCGGAGATTGTCCAAGAGCAAGTGGAACAACGACTCGGAGCGACGATCACCGCCCTTGTGCCTACCTTGATCTCGGGGTTGAGTGCGTGGATTGCGGGCGGCCAACAGGGGCCGCCCCCGATTCCTAGCTTCACGGCCAGCAACTCGCATAATGCGATGGCGGGGCCATTGGTGCGTCCGGCGGAGGCGGCATTGGTGTCTCCGACGCCGGCACGGGAGCTTAATGCACCCGGGTGTACGCCGGCCGACACCTCTGCAGGAAGCGGCCCCTCCGTCAACTGCACGCCCGCCGTTGGCGGTGCCTCTACATTAGCCGAGCTCGACCCATCATCACGGTAACTAATTAAGCCTCTATCGGCCGAGGACTTCATCTCCTTGCCTTTGACTGGGCATCCCTGACGCCCTACATGTTTTCGCAGGGCGCCGCCGACGTTCCGTGCACTCTCCTCCACTTCGTGAACAACGAGTTGGTCGATGTCGCCAAGGGCAAAATCGTTCAACCGGGCAACCCCTTGTTCCACGGTACCCAGATGCCACCCAACTTGTTAGGGTTCAACTGGTTCGGGTGCTGCCAGGCTGCGACGACTTGTTACCTCCGATTCGACCCGTCGGGGCCGACGATGATGACGTGATGACCCTCAGCGCCTGCCTGAGCTGGCCCCTGCTTTGGCCGAAGAGCCAGATTCGTTTGGGGGCGGGGGACACCACCCCAAAGACAACACCGCCAGTCGTGCCGGCGCCAAGTCGGCCCCATGGCAAGACCGCCGTAACGGTGCCGGACATCCCTATGCCACTGGATCCAAACATGCATATGGCACAGGATCAGAACGACGACGACGACGACGATGATACATTTGGCAACGTCGATCAGTACTTTGCCGAGCATGGGTACGATGGCGACTTCATGGGGCCTCCTTCTCAAGAACCAAACCCAACAAAAGACGTGTGCGATCTAGCTCATACCGCGGAGAAGCCAAGTTGCAATAGGCGCCGTCTGGCGTTCAGCTCTCAGGAGACGCCTCCAGCTGCCGACTTCACCGAGCCTCAGATAGGCGAGGTGCGAAATATTATCAGCCCCAACACACTCAAGAAGGCGGTCTGTGAGCAAAACTCGGTCCCATTACAGGAGAAGAAGAAGGCACGCAAAAGAAAGAGTAAGAAGGGTGCGAGCCAGCCAGCACCGAGTACGATCCGTGCTCAGGACGGGCCACCTTCACCTAAGGATATCTCGAGGAGGGTGCATGTGGCGCGTAGGGCGATGCTACCACCAAATATGCTCAATGCTGCAACCGGTGCTATGCGGAGTCTGCACGACAGTGTTCTTTCTTTGGAGAAGCGGCGTCTCAGAGAGAAGGATGTGGCATACCCGGTTTTCGTGGCCAAGGTGCCAGAGGGCAAGGGCTTTGTGGATGGCGACATCGGGGGTACGATCGTCCTGCGGTTTGATGACATCTTTGCTATGTTTAACCTTCATCCGCTGCACTACACCTTCGTTCGGCTATTTTCGCTGAGTATGGAGATGCGGATCATTTGCGACAAGACCCCGGACATCGTGATAGTCGACCCCTTCTACATGCGTGCCAAGATCTTGGGCAGCGCTGGGGACCGGCAAGTCGCGAGTTCTTACCTCGAAGGCGTCATTCTGGCAAACCAAGATAAGGATAACTTCCTCGTGCCTTACTTTCCCGAGTAAGTCCTCCCCTCAACCGGCCCGTAACATATGAATTCTTACATTTCGATCGTTTTTCTTTTAACATTCCGTGTTTTCTGCAGTGACACACGTTGCACGCTCATCCTCCTAAGCCCCAAATATTCCATGGCCACGTATTTCGACCCGGACCGTCAGTCGAACGTAGACTACACAAATGTCAAGAAGGTTCTTGATGATGTTCTCCCCGGCTACGCCCAATCTGGAGGCACCTTCACCAGGCCTATTCGTAAGTACGGCAAGCACGTGTTCTCCCACAATACGATGTTCTGCTGCGTCAAGCAGCCGCCTGGCGGTCAGAAGGGTGCCTACTACGCCATCCATCACATGCGGGCGATCGTACGGGACCATCATCAACTTCTGCTACCGAGTAAACTCAAAGATTGGGCCGCGAGCGTGTCGGCAATCCAGGACGCAGACCTCCGACAAGAATTCTTTCGCATCCAGTCGAAGTTTGCGGAAATCATCCATCAAGATGTCCTTCGTACCTCGGGGCAGTTCTACCTCAGAAATCAACCGTCCAACAGTGACATCGACACAATGCTACAAATGCAGGATGACAACGCCCGTTCTTTCATGACTCCCACGATAGACGGCGGCTTCATCCACGCTCCGGTCCCTTGAGTCGAGTTGTCTAGTTCTGAAACATCGATTGGCTCATGTTGTAATTAAACTTTAATGAACTTGTAGTATGTCTCTTTGGTTTCGAGAGTCGTTCAACTTAGATGTAATCGATGCTATTAATGTCTTGCTTTTCTCTTCCGATCGTTCTGTTGCATACTTATATATTGCTTATGTATTGTCTGTGAATTGGTACTAACGTTTCGTTTGGCTAGTGCATAGCGATGCCGACGTATGTCATGTACAAGGGTAAGGTTCCCGGAGTCTACGATGACTGGGAGGAGTGTCGGAGACAGGTTCACCGATTCAGCGGTAACAGTTACAAAGGGTACACCACTAGGGCCGAGGCCGAATCTAGATACGCCCGCTATCTAGCGGGAGAGGGGAGGGAGCGTTGGAGGAACCGGATGAAGACGAGTTTCATCGTGATGATGCTCATCGTGATAACCGCAGCTCTCTTCTATGTGATGGTAGTTTAGATGATCGATATCGACTTGTAATGCGAAGATAAACTCGCTACTCGCGGTCTCGAGACTTGTAATATAATGTTCTATCTTTATTCGGTCTTTTCAATTCAGAGACTAATATGATGAATTGTATTCGGAGACTAATATGATGAATTGTATTCAAAGACTAATCTTCTATTGTATTTGATGAATCTATTGTTGATGTGTGCTGTCTATATTTTGTCAAATTATACATTTTGTAACCTGTGCAAAAAACAGAAAATAAAAAAATAAAAAAAACCTAATATTCATACTAATGGCGCATCACATGACAGTGCGCCATTAGTATGACAGTGCATACTAATGGCGCATCACCGGGTAGTGCGCCATTAGTATGCTGCGGTTACTAATGGCGCATCCAGAGGTGGTGCGCCATTAGTATGCCAAAGCACCTGGGTATACATGCCCCCTGGGAGGCATACTAATGGCGCACCCTCGCATATACTAATGGCGCACCAGGTGGTGCGCCATTAGTATACCAGATACTAATGGCGCACCAGGTGGTGCGCCATTAGTAAAAATTACTAATGGCGTGCTATCAATGGCGCACCAGTGATGCGCCATTAATGGCCATATTAGGTGCGCCATTAGTAGTGGTATTTCTAGTAGTGGTAACACTGTACTTAATTAATTACTATTTGATTATGTATCATTAGTCTACACCTGAGCTTCATTATCCTCTATTTATTCCAATATTATTTGATCTATATTTACTCTTTGCAAAATGTAGAATAATGGCAACACTTATAAAGAATTTCCTTTGGGGAATTTATTGAATTATCCTTCCATCAACATGGAGAAGGGCTTTGTCCAGCCCGTGTTAACATGTAATGTAAGTTCATCCTTCTCAAGCCTTCAAACTTTGTTCTAGTATAGATTTGGATAGGCATCATTTCCTCCACTGCTGTTTGCTTTGCTGTTTACATCTGATTGGATGTTTGCAACAACTACCAGTTTCAAATTGTAGTTGTAAAAACATGTTCCTTATGCAGAACAGATCCATTTATTTTTTTATATAGTTGTGAAACCTATTACATGTCTCCTTGTTTCTCTTTCAGAGTCGTATCTCTTACGCCAGGTGGAACTTTAGGGAAGATAGTGAGCCAAACCATCTTGTGGACAGCGAGATGACCCCAAGGTCCTGTCTTGATGAAGACAGTGAGTTGAAGCTACTCACCAGGAGGTGTGAGACAACCTCTGTGCAGTCACTGCCTCAATCAGTTCGACCTATTCAGTCTCAACTTAAAGCGGAAAGGCTTGCTTCAGCTTAGCTCCGACTTGAAGTCAAAGATGCAATGAAGATGTCAGAGGACTGCCGTGCGCACCATCAAGCCTTAAATCTAGTGTTGATCCATCTATCGTTGACACAACTGAGGTATACTCAGCTTCTTCAGCTGTTTGGGCCCTTCCTGGCTAGGCCTAGTGCCTTCTGAAGTGCTCTCAGTTTTGTATATTCTTTTGTCGGCGCGTTTATTTGCACTGGTGGCAACTTTGATGCCCAGTGGATGTAATATGTGACAGCCGTGATAGCCTAGCGTAAGTTGCTTGCTTATTTATTTCCTTGTTGTCTTGTTTATTTGTTTGCTTGTAGTCATTGTAGTTCTTTTTCCGCGGTTTGCTAGTGGCTGCAATAACCTATTTTTTAAAACTAGGCTACAATAACCATGGGCTAATATTTACTGTAGTGACACTCGGCCTCCTACGGGACGTAGAAACAGTGGGCCTTCTACGGGCTCTAAAAACAATGGGCCTTCTAAGGGTCGTATAAACAATGGGCTTTCTACGGGCCGTATCATCAATGGGCCTTATACGGGCAGTATGATAACATGGGCCAATAACATGCCGCATTATGGCCGTAAACGGGCTAGATTTGGAATAGTTCGTTCATGGGCCGACCATAATGGGCCATCAACAGGCCATATTTCATGACGCTATGAAAACGGCCCAACGTATTAACGGACCACAAACGGGCCGACTGTAACCACGGGCTGAATTTGGCCCACAAGCAGAAAATGACAGTAACGGGTCGTAAGTAAACGAATGCTGGAAATGAGCCCAAGAATAAATGAGCTCCGAGAAGGCCGAAAGATAACATGGGCTGGAAACGGCCCAACGGAATAATGGGCCGTTAATGGGTATAAAGTGATACACTATTCATTACGGGCCAGTTTCACCACGGGCCGTTAATGAGTGTAAGGTGATACACTACTCATTACGGGCTAGTTTCACCACGGGCCGTTAATAGGCCAAGAGTTACATAGGGCCTCATATGGGCCGAAAGACGTCATGGGCCATACATGGTCCAGAAGTGAAAACGGGCTGGAATCATATTGGGTGGCCCAGATGACGCTACTAGGCCTAATTCAGATAGGGCATAACGGGCCTTGGGTCAGCGGGCTGTAAATGGGCTATATGCGAATAGGCCGTTAACAGGCTTTCCATGGGCCGGCCCGCCACATTTTGACCAAGTCAAACGGGCCGGCCTTTTCATAGGAATGGGCCTCTGTTGGGTCATGCCACGCGTCGACGTATCATAGGCGCCTTCTGTCCAATGAGTGGATGACATCTGTCCCAACAGTGAGCCGACACGTGTTTCCTCCAGCCAATGATGATTTTACACGTGGAAAATCCCCATTGGTCGGGGCTGTTAACGGGTTATCGGATCCAAAACCCGACCCGATAGCTTAACGGCGTTCCGTTACGGTGGATGCCACGTGTCGGTCACCCTTGACGAAAGCACTTCTGTGATGCGCGATTTATTGTCATGGAAGTGGACACTTCCGTGATGATAATTTTGGTAATGTCATCGAACACTTCGACGACAGCACAGGTATGACTATCTCGATTCTATTATAAATTTGTCATGGATGTACATGCATGACAAAAAACGCGACCTACTGTGACAAACACGTATCATCACGGAAGTGTATTTTTTTTGTAGTGCTACCTGCCGTTCCAAGTAAATTTGTATGTGCCAAACTCCAAACCTTCAAATGAAATTCTGTTTTGTATGCTCAAGCAGTTGATGTTTCAACTAGGACTGCCTATATGTTCCATGCTAGGTGGGTTATTCTCAAGAGGAGTGGACTCCGCTCCTCGCTCACGAGAAAGGGTCGGTAACCGGGATGCCCAGTCCCATGACCCAAAAAGATCAAAGCAAATCAATATAATTAAACAAAACTCCCCCAGGGCTGTTGTTAGTTGGAGGCACTCGTTGTTTCAAGCAAGCCATGGATTGATGCTTGTTGGTGGTGGGGGAGTATAAACTTTTACCATTCTATTTGGGAACTGCCTATAATGCATGTAGTATGGAAGATATAGCCATCTCATAGTTGTTGCGTTGACAGTGAAAGTATGCCGCCCAAAATGTTATTCATCTCTATTTTAAAATCGAGCTCTAGCACCTCTACAAGTCCCTGCTTCCCTCTGCGAAGGGCTTATCTATTTACTTTTATGTTGAGTCATCACCTTCTTATTAAAAAGCACCCGCTGGAGAGCACATTGTCATTTGCATTCATTACTATTGGTTTATATTGGGTATGACTTGACTGGATCTCTTTTACCATGAATTACAATGTTTAGTCAGTCCTTGATCTTTAAAGGTGCTTTGCATTTATGTTTTGCGGTCTCAGAAAGGGCTAGTGAGATACCATCTTGTTATATCATATTATGATTGTTTTTAGAAAGTGTTGTCATCCAAGTTTTATTATTATTGCTCGCTAGCTGATTATGCCATTGATATGAGTAAATGTGAGACCTAAGTGTTATTGTGAGTATGGTTAGTTCATAATACTTGCTGAAAACTTGAATGTTGGCTTTACATATTTACAACAACAAGAGCAAACAGAGTTTGTAAAAGTTTTTCTTTATCAGCTGCAGAATAGGTCCATTACACGGCTCGACCATAAATGGACTGCATATACCCTTTTTCTTTTAACGCAGGTTCATCGAGAGCTGTACTTACAAGATGGTTATCGCAGGAGATCCTTTTAAGGCTAGCATACCCCCAACCACCAAACGCTCCTCTCAAAGGACTCACTACTAAGGAGGAAAGGCGCAGACATGCGGCAGGGCCTCATTGGAGTTTCTTTTCCGAACCATGGTTTTTTAGGCCCTCTATTAGGCTTTCTCTTATGTAAAATTTTCTCTTCTTTTGTGCATGTAACATGAACTTAGTATTGAACAACATTGTATGTCATCGAAATATCAATAAAGATATAAAAGGCACAGATGATTACCACCTTCTTGGTTGGGTGTTCGATTTTTCCTTGCCATCTGTGCTATTCCTTATGATCGACTGACACACGTGGTTCGACACAGTCTTCATACTAGGGGTTGTATTTGGCACCGCCAAATTATCAAGTCCGAACACCCATAGGGCACTCTTCCGCGTCCTGGATATTGCATTATATGCATCTGCTCCGAATCATGTCTTTCGTCTATAGTTGGGTTGCCCGGCTCCTATGTTTGCCACCTTACGTTCCGCAAGTTTGGCTAAGGTAGTAAAGGGAGAACTACTGCGATTGTATTTCCGGTTCGTCCGGTCAAGTACCTCAATAGAGAAAGCCGAAAACTGACTGTCATGATAAGTGAGAGCGGGTCAGCGATCCGGGGACCTAGTGTTACACTACGAATCGCTCGCGATTTATGCCGTGTCATACGAGGGGCTTGGTTTTTGACCAACCGTGTTGCAAAGGCGCCGTACTCCGGCTCATCGATCATGCAACAAGGGGCTAGTACTTAGCGCCACCAACGGACTCTTTTGGCTAATTGAAAGTGCTAAAGCCGCATAGTCTGATTGCCTAGTTCACTTCACAAGACGCCTCCTACATTGGAACAAGGCGTTGGATCAAGTGCGGTCATGCGATCATGAACACCCCTGTAATATTCACATGGGGGCTGAAGCCGATGACTAGTAAACTTTTAGACATGTAAACAGGAAAATAGGAGGATAAACTAAATCATAAATATCTCACAATGAGTTCATTACACGACTCTTACAAACCGTACTTAACTACTCAAAGATGACATCCTTCGAACACTGCCCCTCCACAAGGCGGGCTCCCTCAAGGACCTCATCAAAATACTTCTCCGGCTGCCGGTCCTCTTTCCCTTTAGGCGGCCCTGCGGTAGCAACGTCAGCCGCCTTCATATTTGCCCACTGCACCCTGACACGGGCAAAGGCCATCCGGGCACCTTCAATGCAGGACGACCGCTTGAGGGCATCGATCTGAGGAAGCGCCTCTACTAGCCGTTGCACGAGTCCGAAGTGACTATTAGGGATGGAACCGGCCGTCCACAAGCGGATTATAACATCCTTCATGGCTAGTTTGGCCACCCTATGCAGCTCGAACAACTGCTTTAGTTGGTCGCTCAGGGCTATGGGAAGTTCTGGCGCAAGGTACTGCGACCAGAATAAGTTCTCCATCGAGCTCCCCTCTTCGGCTCGGAAGAATGCGGCGGCATCCACTATACTCCTGAGCAGATCAGCAAAGGCGCCTGGAGAACTCCAAACTCTGGTCAGTAAAATATACCTCTTACTACTATATCTACTCTGCATGATAAAGGCATTACCAGCCGCAATCTGCTTTGCCTCTTGTATCTCCTGGCGAGCGCCCAAGGCATCACCCCGGGCCTTGATACGTCTCCAACGTATCTACTTTTCCAAACACTTTTGCCCTTGTTTCGGACTCTAACTTGCATGATTTGAATGAAACTAACCCGGACTGACGCTGTTTTCAGCAGAACTGCCATGATGTTGTTTTATGTGTAGAAAAGAAAAGTCCTCGGAATGTCCTGGAAATCCACGGAGGCACTTTTTGGAATTAATAAGAATTTTTGGTGAAAGAATTAATGCCAGGGGGCCCATAGCCTGTCCACGAGACAAGGGGGTGCCCCCCCCAGGGCGCGGCCTCCTATCTCGTGGGCCCCCTGGACCTCCTCCGACCTCAACTCCAACTCCATATATTCCGTCTAGGGGAGAAAAAAATCAGAGAGAAAGTTTCATCGCGTTTTATGACACGGAGCCGCCGCCAAGCCCTAATCTCTCTCGGGAGGGCTGATCTTGAGTCCGTTCGGGGCTCCGGAGAGGGGGATTCGTTGCCGTCGTCATCATCAACCATCCTCTATCACCAATTTCATGATGCTCACCGACGTGCGTGAGTAATTCCATCGTAGGCTTGTTGGACGGTGATGGGTTGGATGAGATTTACCATGTAATCAAGTTAGTTTTGTTAGGGTTTGATCCCTGGTATCCACTATGTTCTGAGATTAATGTTGCTATGACTTTGCTATGCTTAATGCTTGTCACTAGGGCCCGAGTGCCATGATTTCAGATCTGAACCTATTATGTTTTCATGAATATATGTGTGTTCTTGATCCTATCTTGCAAGTCTATAGTCACCTATTATGTGTTATGATCCGACAACCCCGAAGTGACAATACTCGGGATACTTCTCGGTGATGACCGTAGTTTGAGGAGTTCATGTATTCACTATGTGTTAATGCTTTGGTCCGGTTATCTATTAAAAGGAGGCCTTAATATCCCTTAGTTTCCGTAAGGACCCCGCTGCAACAGGAGGGTAGGACAAAAGACGCCATACAAGTTCTTTTCAATAAGCACGTATGACTATTTACGAAATACATGCCTACATTACATTGATGAATTGGAGCTAGTTCTATATCACCCTATGTTATAACTATTGCATGAGGAATCGCATCCAGCATAATTATCCATCACCGATCCGTTGCCTACGAGCTTTTCATATATTGTTCTTCGCTTATTTACTTTTCCGTTGCTACTGTTACAACTACTACAAAAACCCAAAACATTTATCTTTACTGTTGCTACCGTTACCTTTATTATCATACCACTTTTGCTACTGAACACTTTGTTGCCGATACTAAGTTATCCAGGTGTGGTTGAATTGACAACTCAACTGCTAATACTCAAGAATATTCTTTGGCTCCCCTTGTGTCGAATCAATAAATTTGGGTTGTACTTCACCCTCGAAAGCTGTTGCAATCCCCTACACTTGTGGGTTATCAAGACTAATTTAGACTCTCGAGATCTTTGGTGAGTTCGGAGGCTTGCTCTGAACTCTTCTACTCCAAGGAATCGCACCTCACGATGGCGTCCTTGAGCTCCTGTTCTATTTCCTCCACCCGCGCCTTGTGTTATCGGCGGGTGGTTTACTCTTCCTCCAGAGCCTTGGCCGCCTTGTCGGCGGCCACATTGCTCGTCTTTGCATTCTTCTTGGCTTTCGCAAGGGCGCTCTTGAGGGACTCGACCTTGGCTATGCCAACTGAAAGTATATTCATAACATCCTTAGTCAGTTTCAAAACGACTACACATGAACATAAATTTTGGATATACTGACACACCGCACACCTTGAGTTTCTTCGAACCGTTTATTGGTACGGTCAAGTTCCTCATCGGACAGCCGGAGCTTCCCATTGAGCTCGGCAATTTCTGCGGCCTGGGCAATAGCCGCCAGCTTTGAAGCATGTCAGATAAAAAACAATGCATGACGTACTTGTTAATGATCCTCTGTTCGGATTGTCCTAATCCGGACAGAGTCTCAGGGGCTACTTTCTACACATGAGCTTTGCCTCACACGTACATACACAAAATACTTATGAAGAATATTACGCCGCTTACCACGAAGCCTGTTAGCAAGCTATGGAAGGCTTCAGTCAGCCCTCTCTTTGCGGACTGAACCTTCTCCATAGCCGCACCCATAAGGGTGCGGTCTTCCTCTACAATAGAGGCACGTTCCAGTGCCTCCCGCATACAAGCAGCGGCCTCCGGATTGACAGAGGCCACAGATGGAGCTCTTGCTCCTCCCACCTCCGGTTTGATGTGTTTTAAAAATGTACAACCCATTTCTCATTACTGATAGGCCATTTTCTCGGCCAGCCGAATGAAGCTCTCCTCGTCTTGAAAGATTTGCAGCCCAACAGGCCTGACAAAGTGACTTACTTGGCAAATCACAAAAAAAATTGGGCTATGGTCGTGGACCCAGCTGTCAGCCTCTCCATGTACAGTACTCTTCCGATGGTAGTCGGTCGTTGACCATATTGACCACGCCGCGCCGAGAGCACCAAGGCGGTGGACGATGGCGAGGCCTAGGAAGGGGACGACGCGGAGCCAGGGAAGACGCGGCAGTGGATGCCCACACGGAGAGGAGTACGAGGGTTCACTGGTTTGGCTGCGGTGTGAGGCTGTCATCGTCGCAGAAGAACAGGGGGTGTGGGTGAGTAGAGGGATACCCTAGGCCAGCCGTGGGAGTAGTAGGGGGCAGTGAGGCCTCTGCGGCATCACAGCCGGCCACGAGAGGCAGGAGCACGCAGCACGACCGGCGCTGCTTTGGGCGGCTGGAGCAAGAATACCAGAGGTTGAAGAAGCACTATGGCCGTTGGATGGACATCGTATGGTCACTGGAGCTAGAATCGTTCATATTGACTAAGTTGACAAAGCCCTCCGTCCTCATAAACTTAGTAGGCCCACAAGTCAGCCAGCCACTATGGTGGGTCCCAGCTAGCAGGGGGTATTCATTTTTTGGTGCGTAATAAGGAGGCACTTCCTTGCCTGCGAAGATATAGCTGGTGGGTCCGACCTGTCAGCGGGGGGAACGTTTTTTTCGCGAAATACAGAAGCACTTCCCACGTACAGTGCATGTACAGTGTGTAATAAGGAGGAACTTTCCTTGCGTGCGACCATGGACCTCATGGGTCCCACCCGTTAGGATCTCCACGTATAGTCCTCTTCCGATGACTCTCGTATGTTGACCACGCCGCGCCGAGCGCACCGAGGAGGTGGACAACGGCGAGGCCCCAGACTGGAATGACCCGGAGATGGGGAAGACGCGGCAGTGGATTCGCAGACAGAGAGGAGTGGGAAACTTGACTAGTTCGGGTGCGGGGTGGGCCTACACTTGGCAGAGAATAACAGGAGGTGCGGAGTGGAGGGATGGCCTGGCCGTCGGCGGGGTAGAGTTTGGCTGACAAGCGCAAAACAACGTCGCTGGACGCCGAAGGCTGGAGCAGGCGGTTCCGGCAGCACTGGGGGAAGAAGGCAAGAGATAGAAGAAGAATGCCGGCCGTTGGATGTAAATCCAACGCCTTCTTAGGCTTCGACCTACTGCCCACATGTCAGCTAGTCCATTTGTTTTTTTAGTCCATTTGGTGGGCTGGGTGAGATAATGATGTAGCATCTATGCAGCCCGTTTAAATCCCATTTGCATTTTTCTCGAAATCCGCGGACTTGCTGGGCTGGGTGAAAATATCATGTTGGGCTAGACGGAGAAATGTTATAAAAATATAAACACATGATTGCACGTCAGTAAAATCTTTGCAAGCTTATGTACGCAATCACTAGGAGTTAACTTGCCAAGTTATATATAAACAATTATTATTATTATTTTGTAAGAACTTTCAACTTACGAAATAAAATATATTTTTAATTTGATGAGTTAATAGTATGTGGGGTATTATTATTTTCTAGGCTAGACGTGGGACAGTTGAGTTGGTTCTAGGGGAAAGTACTAGGAAAAAACTCAGTTTACATCGAAAAAGAAAGTGGGAGAAAATTCAGAGACCTGTTGGGTCCAGCTGAGGAGGGCAATATGTTGGGAGGAAGGAGATTCAAAGCACGGCAACCGAGTGAACTAGTTTTTTTACGGAAAAGTGAACTAGTTTACATACATAAGCAAATAGCCACTCAAAAAAGCAATCAGGTTAATGGGTTCTTAAAAGAAATATTTCGGACAAAACAGATAATTACGACACATAGGCTAATGCATGAAACACTCAGATGATAAAGGTGCTTATAAACAGATAAAGTACAACATCTAGACCTTCCTGGCACGCTTCATCATGACGCTGCGGTTGTCCGTGTACTCGTCGGTTACGGGAAGCAGACACGCCCTCATGTCCAAGATCTGCCTGTACATGTCATAGCATGCGTATGCGTCCTTGGCCGTGTAGGTTATGTAGGCTAGATTCAGAGGTACATCCCACGTGTTCAGGTCGTCTTCTTTCATGTTGGCGTATCAGGGGTCGATGATGGTCTCAGCGAGGTCAACCACAGAGTCCTTCTCCTGCCCGTTGTTGATGATCTTGTATTGCTTCTGGATGTCGACAAGCTTGTTGACCAGATGGCCGAATCGTTGTGTTCTTCCTTCTCTCCATCGTAGCGAATTTGCAGTCGGTGCTGCCGATGAAACGGGCGAATGCTCTAAAACCTGGTGCAGCCATAGGACTGAGGCGAGGCAGAGCTTCACCGACTCCGTATCGTTGGTGTACATCACATTCAACTTGGTGCAGCCATAGGACTGAACGGCGAACTCAAAGGGGAACTCCTTGCTGAAGTCCATATCTAGCAGGGTCACTCGTCGGATCGCCATTGGAGTCTCTTTGAGTGAACGAGTGTGTAGGCGGCGGCAGCAGTTTGTTTTTAGCTCTTGGGGAACTGGATTCAATAGTAAGCTGAGTGTGTACATGCGACAACAGTTACTACCCCTCCCTTGTCCGCTGCATGCCCGGTAGAAGATGCACCCTCGGCGCATTGGAACGCCTCCATTCAGAAACCTACTCCGGCCACACGTCGGTTCATGAGCGGGTCTGTATTGGTACTGTAATAACAGGAGCTAGTGGTCACTTTACTTAAATTTAATTAGCTTTAATAGAAATTTATACTTAAAACAAGCAATGCATTCGCTCATTCTATCAGTTCCACAGGATCAATATGCACAACAATTAGAATTATTATTCTCAGGACGCACACGATCAGCACATTTGTCGCACTTTCACAAAGATAATAATACCAAGTTTGTACTGTTTGTTATTGTTGTTGTCCTCTGCATCATCATGTCGTGTTTCCCAGCTTGCAAGATTCAGAACCAACAAATAAGATCCAAATAATAAGTACAACAAAGATGCCTACACATCTCATTGATTCCCTGCTTGCAAGATGCAGAACCAACAAAAAAGATCCAAATAATAAGTACAACAAAGATGCCTACACATCTCATTGATTCCCAGCATGCAAGATTCAGAACCAACAAATAAGATTCAAATAATAAGTACAACAAAGATGCCTACACATCTCACTGATTCCCAGCTTGCAAGATTCAGAACCAACCCATTAGAGCCTTTTGATAAAGTGAATATCGGTATTAAATCCATCTTGGCTAGCCATGTCATACAATCGAAGAACTTGGCGAATGCTCTTGACCGTCACAACATCTGTAATTGAGTATTCCTGTTTGCACAACATGTTTGCATAGCACAAACAAGGAGACAGGAGAGCATGATTTCGCTTTAATAGTGGCCTCCTTGAACTCAACCTCCAGCTCTACTTGGATGAGGTCTGCCTGGAGTTCCATGATTCAATTCATGCGCCTTTTTCTGTAGTTCACCTGAAATGAAGCAAAGATTGCATCATTCTGCTAGCAAGAAGTACTTGCTCTTGTGAGCTGGCAGGTTCTTCTTTAGTAGTTCCACTAAAATTTAGGAACATTAAGGTTGGCTGTCCGGCTCATGTAAGGTGCAACTATAATTTTGTTATCCTTTTGTGCAGTTCCACTAAAGTAAAGTGCCATTCTGGTGACAGTGACGGCTCCATCTTGCAAAGGCTAATAAAATGTTGCACGAGATTACCGGCAGAACTTGACGGAGATTTTGGAAACCCCAATCACCATTTTGTGCAGTTCCACCAAAATTGAGAGATGTTCCCCACGTGACATTATAGTTGAACTGCACAAGACACTCATTCAAAAAAAGTGTTTTGTGCAATTCACCAAAAGGTCGCAATAGCAACAAGGTGAAATGGATATCCCTATCTGCACAAAAAGATAGAAAGTAAACAGTTGCTGGTCAATAAGAATATACAAAATGAAAAGAAGCATCTTAATTATGTTCATGGCAATCACGCAAGGACAGTAGAAATTTTAAAACGCCAGCAATGCTTCATGTTACCAGAAGCAATACGATCAACAATGAGATTCCTCAAATATGGGATTACTTTAATGGTGGCATTGCTTGTTTACCAGACATAGTAAATCAACAGCAGCTAAAGAGTTGGTTTAAGGGCATGGGACTGTGGAGACCTTTTACTATGTGAGGGCAGAAAATCTAATCCTGGAGACCTTTTACTATGTGAGGGCAGCAAATCTAATCCTGGAGACGTTTTACTATGTGAGGGCAGCAAATCTAATCTTGAGACCTTTTACTATGTGAGGGAAGCAAATCTAATCCTGAGACCTTTTACTATGTGAGGGCAGCAAATCTAATCCTGGAGACCTTTTACTATGTGAGGGCAGCAAATCTAATCCTGGACATACTCTGTTGACTTGTCCACCAGCCGCCACTTTCTATCATTTTTTCAACCAATAATAGATCTGTTCCTTATCCAGTTTGTACTACATTTTCCCATTATTTCCCTTTTCAACCAAGAGATCAGTTGGGTATCCGGTCTCTACTACTTTCACCATATTATTTCCTCTTTGAATCAAGTCCTATATTCATGCTACAACTTTCCCCCCTTTCTTCGTTGTTCGAACAAAGCCCTAGATTCGAATGCATGAAGTAGCTTTACCTCTAATAATACTAAAAATTTAGGTGGCTTTGGAAGAGCTGATGGGAGTAGAAAAGGATGCACATGCAGACACGTGGGGAGCTGGGGCAGTAGAGCAAGGCCACTTTTGAAGAACTTATACTGGAGGGTCGTCAGGATGTTGGCGGCGGCAGGTCGGATCTGCGGACAATACGGCAGGGAGGATGAAGGGTCGGAGGACCTCCCGAGCCGGCGTTGTGTCGGAGAGAACGACACGGGCAGAGGATCAGGCCCCTCCAACAGCTGTGGGTTTCCTCCCTCGGCGGCGATGACCGCGTGAACGATGCACCTTTTAGTCCTATACACTCACCGGCCGAAGGGATCCGGCCGGATCTGTGACCAGCGGTGAGCAGAGAGAAAATGTCGCTACCGATGTCTTGTTTATATCTGGAGAGGATGAGAGAATGAAGAGAGCAACCCTAGTAAAGCAAGCGCTCAGGCCCCTACGTCCATATATAGTGGAGTGATTATCTTTTTTCTCTCCACAACAAGCATTTCAATTTGTGTCCGTGGCATTAAAGAAAGGAAACTCTCTATTTAAGGTGACTACTGTACGACTCCTACTTACTACTAGTAGTACTACAGTATTGTTCACTTGTGCTCCCCGCCCCTCCATTGAACAACCCCACGGGTGAATAAACATACAGTAAGTACTGTATTTA
Organism: Triticum dicoccoides; assembly: GCF_002162155.2. Classification (NCBI taxonomy): domain Eukaryota; kingdom Viridiplantae; phylum Streptophyta; class Magnoliopsida; order Poales; family Poaceae; genus Triticum; species Triticum dicoccoides. Next base: position 596,817,946 of record NC_041387.1, on the reverse strand, counting down.
TATAGAATGAACAAGCTCGAACTATTTTCACGTAATTAAAAGTTGAGGGCGGGGCTTTTCCCGGGCAGTACGCGCGGCAGTTTTCGGGTAGGCGGTTTGACAGAGAGGCGAGGAGGGTGAGCGAGTGGGACTGTGCGATTTGACGGCGTGTTACTGCTGGAAAGACTTGTGATATGACCACTAACTATAGTCATGAATTACTGGCGCTCCGACCGGGGTGATGCCCCCTTTCGTTCCGCGCTCTAATCTGGTGCATGACACGTCGACCCAGATGCTGGCTCTCCCACATGTCTGAGTGGTAAGAAGGAGCAAAGAATGATGCGGTATATACTAGTACTATACTATGTACTACTCAGATCGGAGGAGTGCGAACCACGGCAGCCCAGTGAACCAGCAGTAGAAAACAATGTGGTGATATGGCCATAAAAAACAATGTGCTACGGTCCACACTGTAGCATGTACAGTAACACTCCTCTTTGTTTGGATCCCTGAGTTAGAGCTAGTTTGGGTTGAAATAGCCTCAAATTATCGAAACAAGAGGGGTTAGTTTGAGCTAGTTTGCTCTAACCCAGCTAAAAAAACTAGCCCGGTGGAGAGGTTCTAATTGGGTTAGTTATCCTCGGGCCCACTAAAAGAGAACTAAAAAAATCTCCCTTGCCCGCACCAGATCTCTCCCCCGCTCTCGCACGACTCCTCTCTGTTCGCCATAGGGCCGCTCACCCAAGCGCCGCTCGCCCTCTCTCTCCTCCGTCCGCCCTCTCCTTCCGGCCTCCGCCGCCCTACTTCGGCCGCCCTCTCCCTCCAGCCTTCGAAGGTCGCCCCGCTCCTCCTTCACAAGTCGTTTTTCTCCCTCTATCGTGCGCGGCGGCGGCGCATCTACCAGGGAGGTTGCGGGAGGGGTGAGTTTGTTCGTTCCTTCTCTGTCTCACATCCATATCATTGATCTTGCTTGCTCTAGCGCTAATTCTGATTTGGAAAAGTAGATCCTGATCAAACTTGGTATAGATTTGTCATGCACGCATGGAATTGTTTGATGCTGCTTGAGGAGGTAATAAATCTTTCTAGAGGCCCAAAGATTCAGGTCACCTTTCTAGGAATTTCAATTTCAGGCTTGCAATATTTCTAGAGGCCCAAAGATTCAGTTCACCTTTCTAGGTATTTCAATTTTAGGGTTTTATTATTTCTAGAGGCCCAAAGATTTAGTTCATATTTCTAAGTATTTCAGTTTCAGGCTTGCATTATTTCTAGAGGCCCAAAGATTCAGTTCACCTTTCTAGGTATTTCACTTTCAGGCTTGCATTATTTCTAGAGGCTCATAGATTCAGTTCACCTTTCTAGGTATTTCAGTTTCAGGCTTGCATTATTTCTAGAGGCCCAAAGATTTAGTTCACCTTTCTAGGTATTTTAGTTACAGGCTTGCATTATTTCTAGAGACCCAAAGATAAAGTTCCCAGTCGGCGGCAAGCGGCCCTGCTACCTATGCTGGTGTCAACCTCAACTCGCAAGGGCTGGCGTCGGAGGGGTTCCCGGGGATTGGGCTCTATAGAGCCTTCCTCCAGAGCGACGATGGCGAGCTCCTCCCTCGGTGCGTGAGGGGCTCCGGGCTCCCTCCCTATCGTGAATGACTTCTGTGATGAGTTAGCTCATTCTTTGTTTCATGAAGTGTTTTTTTATTTTGTGAAGCTTGATTGACGACTTGTATGTTTAAGTGGGATATCTCACTTGTATGGACAAAGTAAAAATTATCATGCTTTGCATGCTTGATTTGTATAGATGATTCGTTTATGTCAATTGTGAGCGGGAGGAGGCCACAGAAGAGCCGGCCACAAATCCAACAGGAAATAGAGTCCAAAGTAGTCAAATGATTGAGATAGAGCATTTATTGTCAGTCTAACCCTGCCATCCATACACCTCTTTGGCCCTGTTTGGATCATGGGGTTAGAGCTAGTTTAAGTTAGTTGGGGGCTCAAATAACCCAAAAGTATCCAAACAGGGAGGGTTAGGGTGGGTTAGTTCCATCTACCCCAACTATCCTGGTGGAGAGGTGCTTATTTGGGTTAGAGTGGGTTAGAAAATAACTCTAACTCTAGCTGTGTTAGAGTATCCAAACAGGGCGGTTTAGAGTTAGTTCAGGGTTAGAATCTAACTCTAACCTCTAACTGAGTTAGAGTTCTCCTCATCTCGGTTCATCGCCATCATACTTTCCCCATTCTTGTGTTTTCAGTATCCTGCGAATCAAAGAGGCCCTTAGACTGGTTTAGGTCCGGTCATTTTTTATAAACGTGTTATGTCCAAAATTTAATGAATAGCTCCGGTTTCCACAAAAATAATCTGGTTTCATGTAGCAATTCATTCATTTATTTATTCTTCTGCGGGGGGTTTGCATGTAATTCGTGAGGTCTGAAATGTAAAGTACCCCGGCATATGCTCCGAGTCGTGCATGCACTATGACCCAGATGCTCTATGTCCCACATGTCGGTGAATGGGAGCACGTGGAAATAGCCTAGGAGTACATATAGGAGGATAAATGCGTGAAAAAATACGTAATATGAACTGTGAAGCGCAGCCGCGGTTCGAAAAGGAGACCTAAAGTGATGACAGCTATAGGTCGCATGCACCCAACTAGTGGTACTCCCTCCATTTTTCTATACAAGGCCACTATCAAAATTACAATTTGCAACTATACAAGGCCATTAACATCAATCGAGGTAAAATTGATGATGTTTGCCTCGTACTAGTAATCGAGGGCATTAATACCCTTGCATGCATGTGGGAGTGAGAAGCTTGGTTTTCATGTATCACATTAATAAACCAACAAGGAGTGAGAGGGTTGTCTTGTTGTGCGTTGAAAAGAAAAATACACATTAATTAACACGTCAAGCGAGGAGAAAAGACAAGCTTGCAACATTGGCTTAAGTAAGCATTAATTTCTACCTTGGTACCTGTAATATGGGTTTGTGGCCTTGTATACAAAAATGGAGGGAGTACTAGACATACGACTAATTTTTCCCTCAAAAAAAAGAGGCACGAGTACTCAGTACTCCTATTCTATAAACACGAGTCCCATCTGACAATAGCGTCCTTGCTACAGCTAGCTCTCCTCCCTTGTTTCTCTCTTCTAATTCTAAACTCGGCCGATGCCCGGTGGGCGGGGTGGGTTTGCTCAACTGCGGCCCCACCTCATAGTGAAAACGTTATGACTGGAATAAAAATGCCATATACTCCCTCCGTTCATAAATATTCCCTTCGTCCGGAAATACTTGTCGAAGGAATGGACGTATCTAGACGTATTTTAATGTTAGATACATCCATTTTTAGTCATTTTTAAGACAAGTATTTCTGGACGGAGGGAGTATAAGCCTTTTTAGATACTATTTCAAATGGAATACAGCATACAGATGTATGTAGACATAGTTTAGAGTGTAGATTCACTCATTTTGCTCCGTATGTAGTAGTCACTTGCTGGAATCTTTAGGAAGACTTATATTTGGGAATGGAGGGAGTACTATACTAATAAAATATTAAGGCCATGAGGCGATGCAGTGCTGGTTACAGGAGGCAAGAAGAAGAGATGCATCCATCAATGACGTCCACCTCCTCGACTCAGGGCGCCGGCCCACCGAATGGCGCCTAAGTAGCAGCGGCTTTCGTGGCCAGGTCGACGTGCTTCTGAACAATGGCGTCCAAAGATTCCAGCCGCTGGAAGAAGGCCAACGTCTTTCTGTCCTCGCTTGCCTTGTAGTGGCCTATGTAGACGATTGCCTCGTAGATGTGGATGTGCAGGTCGACGGTTTCTTGCATGGCGAGGCGCTGCGCGGCGAGCGCGGCCTCGAGGTGCACATTCTTCGTCGTGACCTCTGGCACCTGCAGAGCCACCAGGGCTTGAAAGAGTTCGTCACCATGGAGGCCGATGAGGGTGGTAGGCAATGAGGAGCCTGGGCGCGTGGGCTGGAGCAGTAGAGCAAGATCGTCCGCGCGCTTCTTGACGGCGGTGAACTTGTGGACGGAGTTGACCATCATATCGTCCATGTGAGAGGCGAAGCCGGCGTCAGCGGGGGCTATGATGCCTGCGGTCGCCAGCACTGTCTGGAAATGCAGCGCGGTGCGGGGCCGCAGGCCGGCGCGTTGGATGATTTGGCACAGCCAACTGCCGCTCGCGTCCATCGCCTCCATAGGTGCTTGTGGCTTCTGGTCACTTGGTCTTGGATTGGAGTGAGCAGTGTTGCGCAGAGACTTGGGAGTAGATGGATTGCAGTGGTGGGGAGCCTTTACTATATGAGAGTCCAAACTCTGTTGCATTCACATCGTGCTGGCTCTATTCTGCTTCTCCAATTAATTCCCTCTGCATGTAATTGAGGATGCATCATTGACCGTTCAACGTCTCGGGAACTGCTACCCTCTCCCTCCTTGGCATTCAAGCACCTATGGACCCGTCGACGACGAGGTGCCTATGGTGACTTCGTAAATTTCAAGATGATAGTGTCGTGCGTGTGTGCGTTCATAGGGGTGAGTGTATTCGCGTTTATATGAGCACTTGCGTCTGTACTATGTCAAAAAAAACGTAAATGCGTGTCAAAAAGAGACAAGTCAGTATACTCAATATTGTGCACCTCGGAGAGGAAAACGATAGAACTAGTACGTATTTATTTACGGTGCAGATTCACTCATTTTGCTCCATATGTACTCCGTCTCGGTGTAGTCTAGTCACTTGTTGAAATCTCTAGAAGGGCAAATACTCCTTTCTGGTTTACAGGGCTATACTAGCAAGTAGTTGTAGTACAATAGTGGGCTCACATAATAATTTTATCTCATGCAACGTTCGGTTTGCGCTTGGCTCTTCGCCTCTTCGAGAAGACGAACAATGATGTTACTACTACTACTTCTACAGTGTCGAATCCATTGATGCATGTCCGTCCACCGCGAGCGGGACGGATAGCTTGTTGTATACTACTAAGCAAAAGCATGTCCTTGTTTGCGAGCAACCGCGCGCATGGGCGTGGGAGAAGGCGTGTAGTAAAATCAAGCTTCTCCTTGTTGTATGATTTGACGCGACACATCAGAGCACTGGCCCCACATGCTTGCCTCTAAACTTGGCTGAAAGACCCACAGTGTACAATATATTTTCTGCAACCTCTAACATTTACCCACCACAAATTAAAATATATGGGGCCGTATGCATCGTTCTGATGCAGAGGCCGGGGAGTCCCCCTTTTCAAAAAAAAAACAAATTAAAACATATATTCCTGTCTTGACCAGATGAGCGTGCAAACTACAATCACCAGGGTGACAGGTAGGGCCAGAAGACTATTTTAATTTTTTTTAAAACTTCGAGATGGCCACATAGCATGGAGCCGACCTAAACGATTTTAAGCTTACAGGCACGGTACACGCTATCCTAGACTACTCTACACATGAAACTGCCACATGAGTGTCTGGGCTGCGCTTGGCTCTTCATCTCTTCGGGAAGTCGAACAATGATGGAGTACTACTGCACTAGAGGAGTACTACAGTACGCTTCTGGCCATCTGACACCGATTGAACTGCTGCATGTCCACCGCATGCGGGAGGGAGAGCGTGTAGCGAAAGCTTCTCCTAGTCTTGCCAGCCGGCTACCACGCTCATGGGCAAGGGAGGGACGCTCCTGCCTTTGCGTGTATGACATGTGGGCCCGAGAGGTGGGTGGCCAACCTGTCATACAGCCAAAGGGAGGCGCAGTTAAGTCCGTGAGGGAGAGGATAATCAAACTTCTCGTTGATGTACGAGTTGACGCGGCACATCAAAGCACTGCACTCGATATATTTCAATAATTTGCGATTACCGATGCATTAATTACAACGCATGCATGCATGCCGTGACTCTCCTTTTGATACTTGCATGTGTTGATTTAATGCACCTTGAAGTAGTACTCCCTCCGATTCCTTTTACTTTGCGTATAACTTTTTCTTGTTTTTCTCAGACTATTCTGCGCGTCCGCGTTGGTTTCCATCTGTGCCCCCACTCGATTAGTTCTGACCCCATTAATCACACCAGTTTCCAAAGCATAAAATGGCTACAGCGCCGGATGCGTCTTGACCGCCCGGGGAAGCCAACTCAAGCGAAAAGGAAGGAGGATGAGCCAACCATTGCATGCGCATTTACTGTCGATATTTATGCACCTTACTCATGCGCAGGGGAAAATTTGTCCAGAAAACTCAAACTACTGCCTTCCTTGGTATGCGGGAGGAGAGTTATGCGCAGAGTATAAAATATGTGACGGTAAAGCTTTGTAATGCCCCGCCCAAGCGAGAGATGGTTGTGCACGAGGAGGGAGAGATCATGCAGACGGAACAGGAACTGACGAGGGAGCTCACTAAGGTCTCCATGGACCTCACCGTGCTCCACTGCCCCTTATGCCTCCGCCCCTTGACGCCTCTAGTGTATGAGGTTCAAATACACCTCATCCGTTTGGTTGATTGAGCAAGGTGCATGTTTCTTGATTGATGTGATGTTCGATTGACTTGTGTAGTGCAAGGGAGGGCACCTGGCCTGCGCGGACTGCCGCGTCGAGCGTCCCGAGAACCAGCGGCAGTGCCAGAAGTGCGAGCGCGACGGTGGCTTCGACGTGTGGAGCACGGCAGTGGAAGCCGTTGTTTCGTCGCTGAGGGTGGTGTGCCCGCACGAAGGATGTGGGCTCTACGTCACTTACCACAAGCTTGCCGATCACCAGAGCGTGTGTCCGCTCGCGCCCTACAAATGCCCCATGCCCGTCTGCGGCTACGAAGCCCCGCCTCCGGCGCTCTACCACCACATCGGCAACGCGCATCCCATGCCCGTGCACAGGATCCAATACGGCAAGGTGCTCCTAACGATGGAAGATCAAAATGTACGACTACATCAATTATAAACCGCAAGGTCACCTAACGATGTATTCGAATTCAACATAACGTGGATTCAAAAATTGAAATTCGAGATCATGGCATCTGTAATCATATAAAAAGGGACATTACTCTTTCTTTGGTGGGAATTGATTTGTTTTTTGTTGTTGTTGAGAGAAGTGCGAATCGATTTGGTACTGTGCAGGGTAATCTTGTTCTCCCAATTTTTTTTACATTTTCTTGTAGTTTTTTCAATGGCATCTATAGCAATATAGTAAAAGGGGACATGACTCTCTTGTGTCTTGTATGAATTTTTTTTTACATGTTAAGTTTGTTCTGCCGAACAAGGAATCCGCACCTTGTTATCCCGAAATTTTCAAGCTCGAGTATCTTTTGTCTCACCTGCTTTGAAACTCCCGCTTCTTCAACCCATGTCGCGCCTTGTTATCCCGAAATTTAGATGCGCGCAAGAACTCCCTCCTCATCTGAAATCGCTCCCGCAGCCCAGACACGCGAAATCCCCCTTCGACCCCTCAGCCGGAAATGAAGCTCCATGTCGCGGTGTCAAAACCGATGGGGGTACGCTGGTAACTTACCATACATTTCAGGCAAGCGCGTCCCTAAGCTTGGCTCCCCCCTCCCCCTTCGCCCCCCATTCATACACCGAGGCCGCCAAAACCCGCGAAACCCCATGCTCCTCCATCATCCTCCCAACCGCCGCCCAGCCGAAGACTCTTCCCCGACTACGTCATCAACTGCAACAGCTCGCCATCCCTCATCCACCGCACCGGATGAGGATCCGTTGTCGATCTCGTCGTCCCGCCAGATCAGCCGCCCCGTCCTCCACCTCCAAGGAGCTGCCCCGATGTTCGCCTCTTCTATCGCGCCACCTCAATCCCCACAGCATCGTCTTGACCTGCCCCACTGGAACCGCAGCACCCTCACCAATTCCTCCAATGAAGTTGAGGCCAACTCGGCGCCGCCAAGTTGATTCTGCACTCACCGCTACATTTTATCTTTTATTCGATCTCACGGGGCTGCCGGTGCTCGATAAGGAGCAGACATGGCGGGTCTCCATCGACGGCGCCGTCGCCGGCCACATCATCCACGGCGTCTCTCCCCCATGTCGTTGCTTCCTCGGCGGCGACTTCCACAACGGCAATAGATGCAGCTGCTCCGGCTCTCGCTCGCGTTGCAGCTCTGTTCTTGCTGTCGGTCGCGCTGCTACACTACTCCTGCTTTCGTTTGTGCTGCTGCTCTGCTCTTGCTCTCGCTTACACTGCTGCTGCTACTGCACGCCCTCCAGCAGCTACAGGAGTTGCTGCTTTAGCACTCGCCCGTGGTGCTACTGCACGACTTGCTCTCTGCTAGTGTGTTCCCTACTCGAGTGTCTGCTGATTTAGATCACTGCTTCTTTGCTACTAGTGCTCGAACGCCCTAAACATCTATTGCAATGCTCTGTTACTAGTTGAATCAGTTTCGACAGTAAAATTCAGTTTCGGCTGTGAAGTTCATTTTCTTCAGTTAAGTTCAGAGTGAACAATACTTACAACATCTGTCGGAGCGGCCGTGGCGCGGATGATGCGTTTTACATCTAGCACTTTTTGGTGATGTATTTTACATCATCTATTGTAGATGATATTATGGTCCCACTTCAGATTAACATTGTCTGTCTTGTCATACTTCAGCCTCATCGCCATACACCTTAGTGGAGCTGCTCCAACGACGGAACCGTCCATCACAGCGGAGCAGTACCCTCGGCGCCGTTTCCAAAGGCCTCAGATCTTCTTCCCCGCCTCCAACAGTCACACCAGCATCATCACCATCCTCCACGTCCAACCTAATGATGCTGAGGTCCATAAGGCTATGCCAAAGAGGTTGTACACTCGTCGCATCACTTTGTTTCTCCATTCCTCTATTCTTCCAATTCATGTGAGCCAAACACCCAGGTTGACTGAAATCCTATGTTTCCAAATGCTCTATTTTGCACATGCATTCCTATCCTATTCCTGTGTTTTTCCTGTCCTTGTGTTTATAGAATCCTCCAATTCTAAGGAGCCCTTACAGATTTACTTCATTTCAAGATAGGCGTCAAAGAAAACTCTGTGTTTTATGTCCTGCTCCTACTGTGCCGTCATCCACCCCACCTGAGGTGCACCATCGACAGAAGAGTTCACTGCAGCAGAGATCCCCCCTGCAGACTTTCTTTCGCTGCCTCAGATCATCTTCCCCGTTGTCGACAGCCACGCCAACTGCATTACCATCATCGACTGAGCAGATGAACCTCAGGACTACACAGCTCCGGAAGAGAGGTCGTAGTCTTTCGTGTTTTCTTACGTTATACATCGGTTATTATTACCTGCTACTTTATCGTTCAATCTTGAGTTTTGAATTGCCCATGGGTCTCATATCGAGCCAGCAACGAATAGTATCTGTCTACTATCTGGTTCATCTGGGGTCTTCTATGTGGTTCATGTTGGGTGGGCAACAAACAATAGATGATCCATTGTCTGTCTTTTTAAACTGAAGCTATAATCTACCTGCTATCATTAGTTTTGGATCCATCCACTCATTTGCTACCATCAGTCTTGATTTTTGCATGCACCCCTTAGGCCTTACAAAATCTAACTATTTTTTTATTATGCATGTCAGATATTGTACACGATCGTAATGAACATGTAGAGAAAAAGAGAAGACCGTTGCGTGCGAATATAATGTCATGCAGACGCCGCTCCATGGTGGGCGAAGTGCGCCCCCCCCCCCCCCCCTGCATTTCCAGATTGTATTCTAGAGGAAGATAACTGTTGAGATGGAGATTCAGAAGGAGCCGACCACGCCTGTTTACCACCTGAGGTGTTTGCTCTAACCTGGCATGCTGATGTTGGTCATATCATGCATATGGCGCCTTGCATTGCTTACATTATACATCTTATATGTCATCATCTTAGTTTAGATTTGCTTTGTGTGAATGCCACCTGTTTGGTTTCTATATCATACGCCCACCATTCCTAAATATTTGTCTTTTTAGAGATTTCAACAAGTGACTACATACGGAACAAAATGAGTGAATCTACACTCTAAAATATGTCTATATACATCCGTATGTGGTAGTCCATTTGAAATCTCTAAAAAGACAAATATTTAGGAACAGAGGGAGTATATGGGAATTATGCAATGCCATCTTCTTTAGCCAGGCATCATATACGTCAATCATGCAATGCCATCCTGTTTAGCCAGTCATCGTATATGTGAATTGTATCGTGCCATATTTTTTCCATAATGTATTCCATTTGTCAACAATGTTTATACATTCATCTACTCTTCCTGTGCATCAGCCATTTGAGTCGGTCATGCGAAAATCTAGAGTGAAAACAAGGTCTTCTGAGCAGTCAATGCTACCTGTCGATGCAGATTTCTTGCTGGTTACAGATAGCTCCTCAGAGGAGGATTCAGAGAGAGATGACCAGTCGTATCCCCCCCCCCCCGAGGTGCATGCTCTAACTTGGCTGGGTTATATTGCTCATATCATGCATATGTTGTCTTGCATTGCCATGCCATCTGCTTAGATTAGACATGCTTTGTGTGAATGCCTCCTGTTTGCTTTCTATATCAGATATGTGAATTATGCAACGCCATGTTTTTCAGCCAGTTATCATATATGTGAATTATGCATCGCCATAGAGCTAGGCATCATATATGTGAATTATCTCATGCCATATTTTTTTTCATTACATATTCCATTTGTCGACAATCTGTGTATATTGAACTACTATTCATGTGTATCAGCCATTTGAGCCGGTTAGGGAAAAGTCTGGAGTGAAAACAAGGTCTTCAGAGCAGGAAATGGTACAGGGAGCTCCTCAGAGGAAGATTCAGAGACAGATGACCAGTCCTATATCCCACCTGAGGTGTATGTTCTAAGTTGCAATGTTTATATTTCTCATATGATGCATATGGTGTCTTGCATTGCTTAGTTTAGACATCATATGCACAATATTGAATTCTATCTACTTAGTTTAGAGATCATACATGCGAGTGCCAGCTGCTTAGTATATGAATCAATTATGTCAATTATATCATGCCATCCTGTATACTTAGACAACATGTATGTGGATTATTTCATCCCAACCTATTTTAGAAAGACATCATATAGTTTTGTCATGTCATCCTATTTAGGTACTCATCATATGTTGAATTATGCCATTATATCCTGTTAAGTTATCCATCATATATCTGAAACTGTGTCATGCTATCCTGTTTAGTTAGGCATCATATATGTGAAATTGTGTCATGCTGTCCTGTTTGGTTAGACAACATATATGTGAATTACCACATCTGTCTATCATACAATGTCTGTATGTTCAATTTCTTTTCTTATTTATCAACCATTTGAATTGGAGGGGGTGATGGTAGTATCTAAGGGAGCAAAAACCCGTTCTTCAGAAAAGACAATGATACCCGTCGATGCAGATAGAACCATGGTTGTACTGGCCCACAAACTAGCCCCACCACACATAATCGAGACTCTTCCAGATTGCACACTTACACCGTTGGGCAGAGACCAGCTACAACCCATCTAACCGCAACCCCAGTTGATAGTAACCCACTTATAGTTGACAAAGCACCATGTCCACCACAGAGTACCCCCACACGAGCAGTTTGTAAAGCTACTGCAGTGCCCAACGCATGAAGACCACCACAGCTAACCCAAACTCCACGTTTAAAGCAGAAGAGCAACTGTTCTCAAGTCAGATTCCATAGCTATGGTCCATACTCCTTTGTTGTTGCATCACTGTATTTACTCATACCAACTACTTTCGAGTTTGAAGGATCCAGTTGAAACTCCAATGGCGCAACAGGTATGTTTTAAACCTATTTCTTTAACTGGATTGCTATTCTAACTTCTTGCTCTATGCTGATTTCAGTTTAAGTTGTATAAACAGTTATGTTCTCATGTGATGCACATTACAAGTGCTGCCAATGTTGTATAGTTTCTCACACTTATATTCTGTCTATGTTGATGTGTCTTAAAAATATATGAGTTGAACTTTGTCTCTATCTTGATTAGGGAACATAAACTAGAATGATATGGACAATACAGTGACCATAGTACATAGATATATGTTTGTTTCATGTTGTTATCCTATCCACCTTACTACTGAACCGGTTTACCAAAATGAGTTTTGTATACTACAAGCTAAACTTGTGATGTGTCTGCTGGTTTCTCTTGTAGTATGCAAACAGAATATTGGAGAAGAGCACCCCACTATGCAATGATAGAGAAAGTAATGCAGATAAGGTTAAAGATAGTGAGACAACCCTGTTGGTCTCCAAGAAAGGTGATAAAAACGATCTTGTAGACAGTGAGAAAACCCCACAGTCCTATGTTGATGTAGTGGTCAAGTTACTGGCCAGTACCGTTGGCACAAGCTCTTCGAACTCGCTGCCTGAATCACTTCGGCTTCTTCAGTCTCAGCTACAAGCTGAAAGGCATCAGTCAACTGTGCTGCGGCAAGAAGCCGAAGGACTGAGGAAGTCCCTGCTGAATTCAGATGCGTACTTTCTTGTGCAATAGCAAGCGCTGGAGGATTTAAGCGCCGAACAAGAGAAAGTTAATAAGCTTGCTAAGCATCTTGCCAGCATTATGGGTACCCAGGATATTGTTTCTTGAACTCTTCTGAAGTGGTTTCAGTTCTGGACTTGTTTTGCTGCGGTGTTTATATGCTGCTTTGTTCCCTATATTTTCACTGGTGGCGAACCTTCATGCCAAGTGGATGTAATATGTGTAATAGCCTTGATAGCCTAGCATAAGTTGCTTGCTTATTTATTTCCTTGTTGTCTTGTTTATTTGTTTTCTTGTAGTCAGTGCAGTTCCTTTTCCGCGGTTTGCTAGTGGCTGCAATAACCTATTTTTTAAAACTAGGCCACAATAACCATGGGCTAATATTTACTGTAGTGACACTGGGCCTCCTACGGGCCGTAGAAACAGTAGGCCTTCTATGGGCCGTAGAAACAATGGGCCTTCTATGGGCCGTATCATCAATGGGCCTTCTACGGGCCGTAGAAACAATGGGCCTTCTACTGGTCGTATCATCAATGGGCCTTATACAGGCCGTATGATTGGCCAAACATGGGCCAATAACAGGCCGCATTATGGCCGTAAATGGGCTAGAGTTAGAATCCTCCGTTCATGGGCCGAACATAATGGGCCATCGTTAATAGGCAATATTTGATGACGCTATGAAAACGGCCCAACGTATTAACGGACCACAAACGGGCCGACTATAACAACGGGCTGAATTTGGCCCACAAGCAGAAAATGACAGTAATGGGCCGTAAGCAAACGAATGCTGAAAATGAGCCCAAGAATAAATGGCCTCTGAGAAGGCCGAAAGATAACATGGGCTGGAAATGGCCCAACGGAATAACGGGCTGTTAATGGGTATAAAGTGATGCACTGTTCATACGGGCCAGTTTCACCACGGGCCATTAATGGGTGTAAAGTGATACACTGTTCATTACAGGCCAGTTTCACCACGGGCCGTTAATAGGCCAAGAGTTACATAGGGCCTCATATGGGCTGAAAGACGTCATGGGCCATACATGGGCCAGAAGTGAATCATATTTGATGGCCCAGATGATGCTACTGGGCCTAATTTGGATAGGGCCTAACGGGCCTTGGGTTAGCAGGCTATAAATGGGTTATATGCGAATAGGCCGTTAACAGGCTTTCCATGGGCCGGCCCGCCACCTTTTGACCAAGTCAAACGGGTCGGCCGTTTCACAGGAATGGGACTCTATTGGGCCGTGCCACGTGTCGACGTATCATAGGCGACTTTTGTCCAATGAGTGGATGACATCTGTCCCAACGATGAGCCGACACGTGTTTGCTCCAGCCAATGATGATTTTACACGTGGAAAATCCCCATTGGTCGGGGCTGTTAACAGGTTATCGGATCCAAAACCCGACCCGATATCTTAACAACGTTCCGTTATGGTGGATGCCACGTGTCGGTCACCCTTGACGAAAGCACTTCTGTGACACGCGATTTATCTTCATGGAAGTGGACACTTTCGTGATGATAAATTTGGTAATGTCATGGAACAATTCTACGACAACACAGGTATGACTATCTTGATTTTGTCATAAATTTGTCATGGATGTACATGCATGACAAAAAACGCGACCTACTGTGACAAACACGTATCATCACGGAAGTGTATTTTTTTTGTAGTGCAACTTTCTCACATCCACACATGTCCTAAACCAAAAGTCTAACTCGGCCCCACCGATTCTTTCCATCCAGCACCACCGAGTTCAGATGTCTTAGCCACTGCCACAAACCTTAGGCAAATCGATCTCACCGATAGGGATCTCGGCCTCACCGAGATGGGATTGTAATCTCTGTGTTTCCCTTCGTAACGCTTCGGTACCACCGATATGAGCGATCGGTCCCACCGAGATTGCAATGTAAACTCTTTGTTTCCCTTTCATAACATTTTGGTCCCACCGAAATGAGTGAACCGGTCTCACCGAGTTTACCTGACCAACTCTCTGGTTAGCTTATTACCAAAATCGGTCTTACTGAGTTTGTGTAAGAGTTAGTTACACAAAACCACAACTCCAGGATAACGTATAACACTTTGCCACAACATTTGAGTTTTTTAATACAAATCCACAACTTCGCGACAACTTATAATACTTTGCCATAATTTTTGAGTTTTTTAACACAAAACCACAACTGCTGGACTAATTCTCAACATTGAGCCCAAATCTATCGGTCAACTTCTTTTAACGACCAATCTAAATGATTGGGCCCACATGTCAGGCTCTAGGCGACAAGTTCCCTCCTACGTGGCGCTGACTGAATATGTGTAACATAGCAGTGTGCATACAACATCGTCGTCTCCTCGAGGACGCGTTCATCTGCATCTTCTACGCCATCTAAACCGGAAAAGAAAAGAAAAATCCACTGTCTTCACCTTCTTCGTCTGGCGCACTCCGCCCAACCATGTTGTCGTCTGGACAACCGCAACTAGCACATGCACTATACCGCGTTGTGCATAGACAAGGCTCCTGCCTTATGCTCAATGGTCGTAGAGACGCGCTCGACCTCCCCATTGTCTAGTTCGCACGCCCCGGCCGACCATGCCATAGTCCGTATGGGCGCTACCAGCACATCTGTGCCGCCACATTGTGCACAATCAGGATTGCCACCTCGTGCTTCACAACCACTGCAACATGCTCGTCCTCAATGATTACGACATTCTGATCATTTGTAACTCCATCGCCAACGAGAGTGACATGCGGGCGCGGCTTTGCGACATTAGGAACCTCGCCATCGAGGACGCTTGGAGTGATCGTCCCGTGGCAGAATTTTGACCACCCCAACAATACCCAGCTCCCTGCTCAATGTGTCGGTGGAGTTCATAGCGCCGGTACGGGATGGCAAGAGGAGGAAAAGGTAGGTCACATAGGATATGCGCACATGCCACCTTTTTCTTGCTTACGTTGTAAGATGTGGGCCCAATCAATCAAATTGTCTATTAAAAAAAGTTGACTGATAGATTTGGGCACAATGTTGATAATTAGTTCAGAACTTGTGGTTTTGTGTTAACAAACTCAAAAGTTGTGGTAAAGTGTTATAAGTTGAGCTGAAGTTGTGGTTTTTTGTTAAAAAACTCAAAAGTTGTGGTAAAGTGTTGTAAGTTACCCTGAAGTTGTGGTTTTGTGTAATTAACTCTTTGTGTAATTGGTCTCACCGAGATTATGTTATGCCTAACCCTAACCATATAGGTCCAACCGAGTTGCATGTCGGTCCCACCGAAAATCCTAACGGTCACTAGATTTGCTGAATCGGTCAGACCGAGTTTCTCAATTCGGTCCCACCGATATTGGTAAATTGTGTGTAACGGTTAGTTTTTGTGTGGAGGCTATATATACCCCTCCACCCCCTCTTCATTCGTGGAGAGAGCCATCAGAACGAACCTACACTTCCAACTTACATTTTCTGAGAGAGAACCACCTACACTCGTGTTGAGGCCAAGATATTCCATTCCTACCATATGAATCTTTATCTCTAGCCTTCCCCAAGTTGCTTTCCACTCAAATCTTATTTCCACCAAATCAAAATCCTGTGAGAGAGATTTGAGTGTTGGGGAGACTATCATTTGAAGCACAAGAGCAAGGAGTTCATCATCAACACACCATTTGTTACTTCTTGGAGAGCGGTGTCTCCTAGATTGGCTAGGTGTCACTTGGGAGCCTCCGACAAGATTGTGGAGTTGAACCAAGGAGTTTGTAAGGGCAAGGCGATCGCCTACTTCGTGAAGATCTACCACTAGTGAGGCAAGTCCTTCCTGGGTGATGGCCATGGTGGGTTAGACAAGGTTGCTTATTTGTGGACCCTTCTTGGGTGGAGCCCTTCGTGGACTCGCGCAGCCGTTACCGTTCGTGGGTTGAAGTCTCCATCAACGTGGATGTACGATAGCACCACCTATCAGAACCACGGCTCAAAAATCACCGTGTCTCCAAATTGCGTTTGAACTCTCCAAACCCTTCCCTTTACATTCTTGCAAGTTGCATGCTTTACTTTCCGCCGCTCATATACTCTTTGCATGCTTGCTTGATATGTATTGTGATTATTAAACCTGTGCTAAAACTCCACTTAAACTTAAAGAAACTAAAAACTGCAACTTTGGGCACCTAGTGTCTAATCACCCCCCTCTAGACACCTCTTCTCAATCCTTTCAATTGGTATCAGAGCTTTGGTCTCCATTGCTTTGGTTTAATCACCATTGGAGGAAGATGGATGAGTCTACTTTGGGGAATCTTAGACATAGAGTGCCTATACTTGATGGGGAGTATTTTCATGAGTGAAAAAATGAGATGCTTGTGATTTTCAATCAATATCATTTGAACAAGTAGAATGCTAGCCCTTGTGCACCTCATGTTGATCCTATGCATCCTACCCTTGATGAGTCAATTGACATGATCAGGAATCTTAGAACTGTTAATATTATCACTAGAGGCTTGCCTAGAAACTTGATTAGAAACTTGCCTACTCTTGAGTGTGCCTGCACTATATGGAAATTTCTTGAGGAACGATTTCCGGATTATTCCTTGAAAAATCTAGATGAAATTCTCCATAAGTCTATTGCCTTGAGTAAGATGAATTCCAGTGATCCTATGTTTGGTGATTGTCTATTTGAACTTACAAATCTTGTGCGTGCCAAAGGAAATGTTGGACTCATTAGTGATATTATTTCTGAAGCTACTAAAATTCATAAACAAGATCATTGTCAAACTCACTCTAACGAATCACCCTCTCTTGGATTTGATCCACCACATGATGATGATGAACATGGATACTATGATGAGGATGATGATAGTGACTTTGCTCTTGATGATGCAATGGGACACTTTGGTCTTATGGCAAATCTTCGGGGATATATGGCAGGAGGAAAGGAATGGGTTCTTGATAGTGGGTGTACCGATCACATGACCGGAGATAAGGACATGTTTCGTGAGCTTGCTGAAAACGATGGTCCTCGAAAGTATGTCACTTTCGGTGACAACTCAAAGAGTAAGGTGGTTGGCCTTGGTAAGGTGGCCATCTTACATGATAGCTCCATTCAAAATGTTATGCTCGTTGAATCTCTTGGCTACAACTTACTTTCAGTATCTAGACTTGCTGATTTCGGTTTCAATGCCCTATTCACTGAAGTAGATTGCCAAGTGTTTCGTAGAGATAATCATAAAATGGTGTTTACCGGTATCCATAGAGGTGATCTTTACATTGTTGATTTCACTAAAAAAACTCAACCTAGAACTTGCTTTATTGCTAAATCTTCTAAAGGTTGGTTATGGCATAGACGATTAGGCCATGTTGGTATGCGAAACCTTGACAAGCTTATTAAAGGAAATCATATCCTTGGTGTTAATGATGTCATATTTAATAAGGATAGACTTTGCAGCGCTTGTCAAGCAGGTAAGAAGGTTGGAGGAAGGCATCCCGTGAAGAACATCATGACCACTAGGAGGCCACTCGAGCTACTTCACATGGATCTTTTTGGTCCCAACGCTTACAAGAGTCTCGGTGGAAATTCTTTTGGTCTAGTTATAGTTGAGGATTTTTCAAGATTTACATGGGTGTTCTTTCTCGATGACAAATCACAGGTCCAAAAGATCTTCAAAAACTTCGCTAGGAAGGCCCAAAATCAATTTGAAGTGAAGATCAAGAAGGTTCACAGCGACAACCGAACAAAGTTCAAGAACGCAAATGTGGACACCTTTCTTGACGAAGAAGGGATTTCACATGAGTTCTCGGCTACGTACACACCTCAACAAAATGGAGTTGTTGAGAGGAAGAACCGGACGCTCATCAAAATGGCGCGAACGATGCTTGATGAGTACAAGACGCTGAAGCACTTTTGGGCAGAAGCGGTTGAGACAGCTTGTCATGCAACAAATCGCTTGTATCTTCACAAGCTACTCGGCAAGACGGCATGCGAGCTCCTCACCGGTAACAAACCCCAAGTTGGATACTTTCGAGTATTTGGCTCAAAGTGCTACATTCTTGATAAGCATCGTCGCTCTAAATTTGCTCCTAAGTCTCATGAAGGTTTCCTACTTGGTTATGGCTCAAACTCTCACACTTACCGTGTCTACAATAATTTCACCCGAAAGGTTGAAGAGACGGCAGATGTGAAGTTTGATTAAACTAACGGCTCAAAAGTAGAGCAATTGCCAATTGATGTAGGAGACAAAGACCCCTTAGAAGCAATCCAAGACTTGTCTATTGGCAAGATTCGTCCAACAGAGGTGAAGGAGAGTACCTCGTCCGTCCAAGTGGAAGCTTCTACCTCACGACAAGATGAACCAAGAGTTGACACGGAAGCATCCACAAGTGGGACACACCAAGATGAAGAAAACGAGGAAGTACACCAAGAACGTCAACAACCTCCTTCTCCACCACGACAAGAGAACGACAACGCCAACAATGAAGAAGGCCAAGAAGAAGAACAAGATGAAGAAGATGTTCAATGAAGACCCAAGCAAAAGCTTTCACGAGTTCGAGCAAGAATTGCTAAAGACCATCCCGTCGAGCAAATTTACAATGATATCCAAACTGGGAGAATCACTCGCTCAAAAACTCGTTTAGCTAACTTTTGTGAACACTATTCATTCATCTCTAGCATTGAACCTATGAGGGTTGAAGAAGCATTGGAAGATCCGGATTGGATAAATGCTATGCATGAAGATCTACACAACTTTGAGAGGAATCAAGTGTGGACATTGGTTGATAAGCCCGACAACAACCACAACATCATCGGTACCAAATGGGTATTTCACAACAAGCAAGATGAAGATGGACAAGTAGTTTGCAACAAAGCACGTCTCATCGCCCAAGGCTACACACAAGTCGAAGGTATGGACTATGGTGAGACTTATGCTCCCGTTGCTAGACTTGAGTCCATTCGCATCTTACTTGCCTATGCTAATCACCATGATATCACCTTATACCAAATGGACATTAAAAGTGCTTGTCTAAATGGTGAAATAGAGGAGGAAGTTTATGTCAAACAACCTCCTGGCTTTGTTAATCCTAAGAAACCTAATCATGTTTACAAACTGCACAAAGCTCTTTATGGTCTTAAACAAGCTCCTAGAGCATGGTATAAATGCTTGTCCAAGCTTATTGAAAAAGGCTTTGAAATTGGAAAAATAGATTCTACACTTTTTACCAAGAGGGTCAATGGAGAACTATTTTTATGCCAAATTTACGTCGATGATATTATATTTGGATCAACTAACCCTCATTTTAGTGAGAAGTTTGGAAAACTAATGTCGAAGAAGTTTGAGATGTCTATGATGAGTGAACTCAAATTCTTTCTTGGTTTGCAAATCAAGCAAACTAAGGAAGGTACCTTTGTTTCTCAAATGAAGTACACCAAGGACTTATTCAAGAAGTTCAATATGCAAGAATGCAAAGGTATGACTACACCCATGCCTACTAGTGGACATCTTGATTTGACCAAAGATGGTGAATCGGTCGATCAAAAGGTTTATCGCTCTATGATTGGTTCATTGTTATATCTATGTGCTTCACATCCCGATATCATGCTAAGTGTGTGTGCACGATATCAAGCTGCTCCTAAAGAATGCCATCTTAAGGCCGTGAAAAGGATAGTGAGATACTTAATTCATACACCAAATTTTGGCATTTGGTATCCTAAGAGGGCCTCTTTCGATCTTGTTGGCTACTCCGACTCGGACTATGCCGGTGACAAGGTTGATAGAAAGTCCACTTCGGGTACTTGTCAATACCTTGGTAGATCTCTTGTGTCTTGATCTTCCAAGAAACAAAACTCGGTATCCTGATCCACTGCCGAAGCGGAATACATTGCCGCTGGTTCATGTTGTGCTCAATTACTTTGGATGACCCAAACTCTTAAAGACTATGGGATATATGTGAAACATGTTCCATTACTTTGTGACAATGAGAGTGCTATCAAGATTGCTCACAATCCCGTGCAACATTCTCGAACTAAGCATATTGAAGTTCGTCATCATTTCATTCGAGATCATGTTGCCAAAGGGGACATTAATCTTAAGCATGTTCGCACCGAAAAGCAATTAGCGGATATATTCACTAAACCACTTGATGAGAAAGTGTTTTGCAGGTTAAGAGGTGAATTGAACATCATTGATGCTTCAAACTTGGAGAAGGAACTCCATTTGGTACATGCAAGGCCTGAGCCTATGACTAATCCTTGACATTTCTCTTATGATGATTGTCTAATGTCTTGGATATATTTGCACCTTGCATGTTATCTAAGCCTTGTAGGTACTTGGATGAATCTAAGTCTATGAGATTGCAATTCACTCACATCTTGAGAAATCTCTACATCATCAAGTCTCTACACAACGGTGGTTGAAGACAAGGAAGCATGGAACCATTCAAACATATCCCAAATTCTATGTTGAAATTCATGATTGTTATTTTGGATACACAAGTGCTCTTCCTTGCAAAAACTAACCCATGTAGGTAGATGAACTCAAATTCCAAGTGGTGATCCCAACTCTTGATGAGCTACATCAACCTTGAGCAACCCACACAAGTTCAACTACATGATCATGATCAACACCACCACCCAAGGTATGTTATTCCATCTTAGAGAAGCTTTACTCCAAGACATGAGTCAAAGCAACTCGACAAGATGTGAATACATCAAGAAGCTTAAACGAAAAATGGTAACCCCATTTTGAGCTTAAATGATGAGTATGACCTATGATCAAGTGATCTCACTTGACTCGTAAGTCAATATACTCTAACATAGGTGACTTTGTCACCGACCATTTCTAGATGAAGTTCTCTTGTGTTCTTTTCTGTGCTCTTGCATTTATCTCATGCATATCTGTTTCCCCTTTCAAAAAAAACTTCATCTAGATTTCATTTCTTTTCTTTTCTGTTATGCATTCCCTGCATCAAATTCATTGCAAATCATTCAGTTAATTCCTTGCAAATCCTTGTGAGATCTTACTTGTCTAGTGAGCTGAGGTGACAAGTGTTTTCTTTGTGATGAACTCGGTCACACTGGTTTATTGTTTTTGGACCAACCGAATTCTTTCGGTGGAACCGAAGCATACTACTCGGTGCCACCGATTTCATTACAGGAAAAACATTTTGCCATTTATTCATGTATTACTTTTGATCCAGCTCCACTTAATGAATCTTGTCCTCTACCAGCATCACAATTTTCTTGCTGCTTTGATCTGTGACTCAAGGACCAAACCCATGTGACAACAAATCCAGAGGACCCTTCTTGGAAATTGATGTCAAAGGGGGAGAGAGAGATCACATCAAAACTTTATCTATAGAGAGAGATCACATCAATACTTTATCATATCTCTAGGGGGAGAGAATACTCAAGGGGAGAGTAATCTTCAAGGATCCCAGATGCTTAGTGTTCAAGAGGAGAGATGTTACATGTCTTCTAAAGGGGGAATACATGTTCATATGTGCTCATTTGCATTAGCTCTATTCATTTGTTTCTTTGAGCTCTGATTTTCTGTTCCCTATCTTCTCCCAATATCCCATGCTAGATTCAGGGGGAGCAAGACTTCTAAGGGAAAGAATCTTTAAATTCATTGCACATCTTTACCTTTGGGGACATGTCGATATCCAATGTGGTACTCAGTACTCATTCTCTACATGTCATCCCAGTCTTGGTACTCTTGTGGTTGCTTTTGTTTGCTCTGGCTAGTAGGTGTATCTATGTTGTCTAACCTTATTTTCATAGGTTCATCCCATCCTAAGCTAACTCAAGACCACAAGGTAAGTATATGCATCACAATCATGTGTATGAGGAATTCTTGCTGATGTACATACTGTTTGCAAGAAGGACTCATGAGAATGAACGTACATTTCCCATATTCACACCTTTTGGCTCTGATGCATATAGCCAAGATACATGTAACACATTGCCTACTCTATCATGGTTATTCTCTCACATGCTTCTATATTCCATATTCACATGATTGCATACATGTAGGGGGAGCCTATGCATGTTACATGTCTTTCCAAACCTTTACTTGCTATTCTCTATATCTCTATCTAGAGCTTTGATGTATGTTGTCATCAATTACCAAAAAGGGGGAGATTGAAAGCACAAGTGCTCCCTGGGTGATTTTGGTAATTAATGTCAACATATCTCGTGTTGGACTAACACTTTTACCTAGTATGTTTCAGATAAGTTCAACAATGAAGTGGCATGGACTAAAGGATGTGGAACCCCTTCAAGATGCTAAGGACAAATGATTGGCTCAAGCTTCAAGCACAAGACTCTACATTTTCTATTTTAGTGATCCAAGATCACATTGAGTCTATAGGAAAAGCCAATACTATCAAGAGGGCATGAGGTGTTGCTTAATGGCTTACTTTCTCAAAGTGCTTAGTGATATGCTCCAAAGCCCTCAACAACTTTCTCACGTCCACACATGTCCTAAACCAAAAGTCTAACTCGGCCCCACCGATTCTTTCCATCCAGCGCCACCGAGTTCAGATGTCTTAGCCACTGCCACAAACCCTAGGCAAATCGGTCTCACCGATAGGGATCTCGGTCTCAACGAGATGGGATTGTAATCTCTTTGTTTCCCTTCGTAACGTTTCGGTACCACCAAGATGAGCGATCAGTCCCACCGAGATTGCAATGTAAACTCTATGTTTCCCTTTCGTAACATTTTGGTCCCACCGAAATGAGCGAACCGGTCCCACCGAGTTTATCTGATCAACTCTCTGGTTAGCTTATTACCAAAATCGGTCTTACCGAGTTTGTGTAATCGGTCTCACCGAGATTACGTTATGCCCTAACCCTAACCATATCGGTCCTACCGAGTTGCATGCCGGTCCCACTGAAAATCCTAATGGTCACTAGATTTGTTGAATCGGTCAGACCGAGTTTCTCAATTCGGTCCCACCGAGATTGGTAAATTGTGTGTAATGGTTAGTTTTTGTGTGGAGGCTATATATACCCCTCCACCCCCTCTTCATTCGTGGAGAGAGCCATCAGAACGAACCTACACTTCCAACTTACATTTTCTGAGATAGAACCACCTACACTTGTGTTGAGGCCAAGATATTCCATTCCTTCCATATGAATCTTGATCCCTAGCCTTCCCCAAGTTGCTTTCCAATCAAATCCTCTTTCCACCAAATCCAAATCCTGTGAGAGAGATTTGAGTGTTGGGGAGACTGTCATTTGAAGCACAAGAGAAAGGAGTTCATCATCAACACACCATTTGTTACTTCTTGGAGAGTGGTGTCTCCTAGATTGGCTAGGTGTCACTTGGGAGCCTCCGACAAGATTGTGGAGTTGAACCAAGGAGTTTTTAAGGGCAAGGAGATCGCCTACTTCGTGAAGATCTACCGCTAGTGAGGCAAGTCCTTCGTGGGCGATGGCCATGGTGGGATAGACAAGGTTGCTTCTTAGTGGACCCTTCTTGGGTGGAGCCCTCCGTGGACTCGCGCAGCCGTTACCCTTCATGGATGAAGTCTCCAGCAACATGGATGTACGATAGCACCACTTATCGGAACCACGGCGCAAAAATCACCATGTCTCCAAATTGTGTTTGAACTCTCCAAACCCTTACCTTTACATTCTTGCAAGTTGCATGCTTTACTTTCCGCTGCTCATATACTCTTTGCATGCTTGCTTGATATGTATTGTGATTGTTAAACATGTGCTAAAACTCCACTTAAACTTAAAGAAACTAAAAACTGCAACTTTGGGCACCTAGTGTCTAATCACCCCCCCCTGTAGACACCTCTTCTCGATCCTTTCAAAAATACCAACCGCCCCCCACTCGTGCCTTGAATCCCGCCTGTTCCTGATGAATGCATGCGCTGCAAATGGTTGGATTACCCAAATATCATTGATATGCAATCCCGTATTAAGTGGGCAAGATCTCTGTTTTGACAGGACGTGCCAATTAGGCATGGCCTCGAAGTACGAAATGCGGGGCGTGAGAACGGTTCAAAATGACGAAGGGTCGAGTCTGATGCTTCATCGAAAGAGTTGTCCATAAAATACGCTATTCTTATTCTTTATATATATCTTGCCTTCGCGGCTAAGGGTTGTGTTTATTGCGAAAAGCTGAATACAATTCTTTTATAGAAGAAAGCCGATGTCAATTCTTTAAAGAACCCGCCTTGCAATGCCGAAGACAATCTGAGCGCCGAGTATAACATCATTGAAGATTGGTTCAGGGGCTACTATGGGAGTCCTGGATTAGGGGGTCCTTGGGCGTCTGGTCTACTAGTGTGGGCCGAACTGATGGGCCGTCAAGATACAAGACAGAAGATCATCTCTCATGTCCGGTGGGGACTCTCACATGCATGGATGGCAAGTATAGGTGTTCGGATATATTTTTCCTTTTTGTAAAACCGACTTTTACAAACCCTAAGCCTCTCTGGTGTCTATATAAACTGGAGGGTTAGATCGGAGGCAGAATCACAACATTTGTAGGCTAGCTATCTAGGTTTAGCCGAATCGATCTCATGGTAGATCAACTCTTGTAACTCCTATACTCTCGAATATAATCAAGCAGGAGTAGGGTTTTACCTCCATTAAGAGGGCCCGAACTTGGGTAAACACTGTGTCCCTTCTCCATTGTTACTATTGATCCTCAGACGCACAGCTTGAGCCCCCTACCTGAGATCTGCCGGTTCTCACACCGACATGGTGCGCCAGGCTGCCTCCCCTCCCCCTGCCACCTATATATGTGGGAGGGGGCTCTTAGCACACCCGAGATAAATGGTTAGCCGTCTGCGGCACCCCCCTTCACCATTTACACACCCGGTCATATTTTCGTAGTGCTTAGGTGAAGCCCTACGGAGATCACTTCACCATCACCGTCACCATGCCATCGTGATGATAGAACTCATCTACTACCTCGGCATCTTGCTAGATCAAGAAGGCGAGGGGTGTCACCGAGCTGAACATGTGTAGAACACAGAGGTGTCGTGCGTTCGGTACTTGATCGGTTGAAGAGCGAAGAAGTTCAACTACATCAACCGCATTGTGAAACGCTTCCGCTTACGGTCTACAAGGATACGTAGACACACTCTCCGCCTGGTTCCTATGCATCTCGATGGATAGATCATTGCATGTGCATAGAAAAAAGTTGTTTTCCATGCAATGATTACCTATAGTGGCATCATGAGCCAGGTCTATGCGTAGATGATATGCACGAGTAGAACACAAAGAGTTGTGGGTGGTGATAGTCATACTGCTTACCACCAACATCTTATTTTGATTCGGAGGTATTGTGGGATGAAGCGGCCCGGACCAACCTTACATGTCCACGCACATGAGACCGGTTCCACCGACTGACATGCAACTAGTTTTGCATAAAGGTGGTTGGCTTTATGTTTCTCCTACTTTAGTTGAATCGAATTTGACTACTGCCGGTCCTTGAAGAAGGTTGAAATAGCAAATTTGACGAATCACCGTTGTGGTTTTTGCTGTAGGTAAGAACGGTTCTTGCTAGAAGCCCGTGGTAGCCACGTAAATCTTGCAACAACAAAGTAGAGGACGTCTAACTTGTTTTTGCAAGGCATGTTGTGATGTGATATGGTGAAGAAATGATGTGATATACGTTATTGTATGAGATGATCATATTTTTGTAAGATATCAGGCAACCGGCAGGAGCCTTATGGTTGTCCCTTTATTGTATAAAATGCGAACGCCATGTAATTCTTTTACTTTATTGCTTTGCGTTAGCAATAGTTGTAGAAGAAATAGTTGGTGAGACGACCACGATGCAGCGATGGAGATCAAGGTGTCGAGCTGATGATGATGGAGATCATGACGATGCTTTGAGATGGAGCTCAATAGCACGAGATGATGATGGCCATATCATGTCACATATTTTGATTGCATGTGATGTTTATCCTTTATGCATCTTATTTTGCTTAGAACGGTGGTACCATTATAAGATGATCCCTTCACTTAATTTCAAGATAAAAGTGTTCTCCCTGAGTATGCACCATTGCTACAGTTCGTCGTTTCGAGACACCATGTGATGATCGGGTGTGATAGACTCTACGTTCACATTCAACAGGTGTAAGACAGTTTTACACATGCAAAATACTTGGGTTAAACTTGACGAGCCTAGCATGTATAGATGTGGTCTCGGAACACTGGAGACCGAAAGGTCGAACATGAGTCATATAGTAGATATGATCAACATAGAGATGTTCACCATTGATGACTACCCCATCTCACGTGATGATCGGACATGGGTTAGTTGATTTGGATCATGTATCACTTAAATAACTTGAGGGATATTAATTTAAGTAGGAGTTCACTAGTAATTTGATTAATTGAACTTAAATTTATCATGAACTTAGTCTTAATAGTTTTTGCATATCTATGTTGTAGATCAATAGCTCGCAATATAGCTCCCCAATTTTTGATATGTTCCTAGAGAAAAATAAGTTGAAAGATGATAGTACACTTATTTTTGTCATAGTAGGTCGCGTTTTTGCATATCTATGTTGTAGATCAATAGCTCGCAATATAGCTCCCCAATTTTTGTGATGATACACTTCCGATTTTATGACAGAATCAAGATTGTCATATATGTGATGTCGTAGAAGTCTTCCATGACATTACCAAAATTATCATCACGGAAGTGTCCACTTCCATGATGATAAATCGCGCGTCATAGAAGTGCTTTCGTCAAGGGTGACCACACGTGGCATCCACCGTAACGGAACGTTGTTAAGCTATCGGTTCCAGTTTTGGATTCAATAACCTATTAACAGACCCGACTAATGGGGATTTCCCACGTGTAAAATCATCATTGGCTGGAGGAAACACGTGTTGGCTCACCGTTGGGACAGATGTCATCCACTCATTGGACCGAAGGCGCCTATGATACGGTGACATGTGGCACGGCCGAACAAAGGCCTATTCCTGTGAAAAGGCCGGCCCGTTTGACTTGGTCAAAAGGTGGCGGGCTGGCCCATGGAAAGCTTGTTAACGACATGTTCGCATATAGCTCATTTACAGCCTGCTAACCCAGGGCCCGTTACGACCTCTCCGAATTAAGCCCAGTAGCGTCATCTGGGCCGTCCAATATGATTCCAGCTTGTTTTAACTTCTGGCCCATGTGTGGCCCATGACTTATTTCGTCCCATATGAAGCCCTTTGTAACTCTTGGCCCATTAACGGCCCGTGGTGAAACTGGCCCGTAATGAACAGTGTATCACTTTATACCCATTAACGGCCCGTTATTCCATTGGGCCGTTTCCAGCCCAAGTTATCTTTCGGCCTTCTCAGGGCCCATTGATTCTTGGGCTCATTTGCAGCATTCGGTTACATATGGCTCGTCACTGTCATTTTATTCTTGTGGGCCAAATTCAGCCCGTCGTTACAGTCGGCCCGTTTGTGGACCGTAAATACATTGGGCCGTTTTCATGTCAAAAAACCCCGTTGGGATGTTTTCATAGAGTTATCAAATACGGCCTATTAACGGCCCGTTATGGTCCATGAATAGTACGCCCCATCATTGGCGAAATGATGATATGCCCCATAGAAGGCCCATGGATCCTACGGCCCGTATGAGGCCCATGGATCGTACGGCCCGTAGAAGGCCCATGGATCGTATGGCCCATAGAAGGCACATGGATCGTACGGCCCGTAGAAGGCCCATGGACCCTACGACCCATAGAAGGCCCATGAATCCTAAGGCCCGTATAGAAGGCCAATGGATCCTACGGCCCGTATAGAAGGCCAATGGATCCTATGGCCGGAAGAAGGCCCATGGATCATACGGCCTGCAGGAGGCCCATGGTTACAATAGTCCGTGTGTTGCCATGATTATTTTGGCCTAGTTACCAAAACTAGGCTATTGTGGCCACTAGATAAACACAAAAAAAAAGAACTGCAGTGACTACAAGCAAACAACTAAACAAGACAATAAGGAAATAAATAAGCAAGCAATTAACGCTAGCCTATTACTGCTATTACACTTATTACATCCACTGGGCATCAAAGTTCGCCACCAGTGCAAATATAGGGAACAAAGCAGCATATTACATAAACTGGCCATCAAAATTGGCCACCAGTGCAAATAAACGCGGCAGCAAAACAAGAGCATAACATAAACAACTTCAGAAGATCTCAAGAAACGTTATCCTGGGTATCCACCATGCTGGCAATAAGCTTAGCAAGCTTATTAGCTTTGTCCTGTTTGGTGCTAAAATCCTCCAACGCTTGTTGTTGCACCAGAAAGTATGCATCTGAATGCTCCAGGGACTTCTACAGTCCTTCCGCTTCTTGTCGCAGCACAGCTGATCGATGTCTTTCAGCTTGTAGTTGAGACTCAAGAAACCGAACTAATTCAGACAGTGAGTTTGAATAGCTTGTGCAAGCGATGGTGGCCAGTAACTTGAACACTAAACCAATACAGGACTTTGGATTGTCTCTCTGTCTTCAAGATAGTCTTCCTTAGCTGTTTTATCAGCTTTGTTGGAGACCAACAAGGATGTGTCACTATCCTGAACCTTATCTGCATTACTTTCTTTACCATTGCTTAATAAGGCACTCTTCGCCAATATTCTGTCAGCATTCTAAAAGAAGAAACAAGTAGACACATAACAAGTTTAGCATGTACTAGTATATGAAACTCATTTCGGTGAACCATTTCATTAGTAAGGTGGACAGGATTAAACTACCAAGTCTTCTATTGCCAAGTACTAGTACATAATAAAAGCATCAAACAAACATATATCTATGTCCTATGGTCACTGCATTGTCTTGCCAAATCAAAATAGAGACACGGTTAAAATCATATCAGTTCAAGACAAAGCAGCAGTGAAAGAATATAAAGCATGGGAAACTACATGGCACAACAAGATTTCAGATGGGTACCACGAGTCTACATGTACAACAACACTATTGGCTCTTTTGTGATGCTAGTAATGTGCATGATATGAAAGCCAACTGTATACACAATTGAAATTGAAATCAACAGAGCTATTGATAAGAGCAAACCTGTTAAAGAAACATGTGTGAACATACCTGCTGTGCCATTGGAGTTTCGATTGGATCCTTTAATTTAAAAATAAGTTTGTATGAGTAAATATAGTGATACAAGAGCAAAGCAATCATAGTTAAAAAAGGCACGCCTAAGCGAGCGCTTAAGAGCGCCTAGGCTCTAGGCGTTGGCAAAACGCATTGCGCATAACTATGCTTAATCTGTGCATAACTGCGCATAAGCATGCGCTTTGGTTAGTAAAGCGCAAGGTGGTGGCAAAACACACAATTAACGCCTAGCGCTTTTTTGAACTATGATAGCAATGGAATCTTAAATTAGAAAAATTGTTCTTCAGGTTTAGGCACTTGTTCTACAAGAACAGAGTACAGTAAGATGGAAGAATATAATACTTAAAAATAGAAAATGAGCTCATAGACCTTACTACATTCTTGGTTCGGGACCAGTACAGAACAAGGCGTTCCCAGTCATCGTCCAGTAAATGTGTCTCAGGAGAATGTAAGGGAATTTGATGAGTTTCTTTGCCGGTGAAGTACGTTTTCTTCAGGTAATTCTAATACTGCCACCAATCTTTCTTGAAGGTAGCAGAGGTATTAGCACAGGTTACCTCATCCTGAGTTCCCAAATCGGTCCTTCTCTATAGAGAAAAATGGGAAAATTTGATGTATTATAACCATCATGGAGGTAGGATGTATGGGACAAAGCAAAGCAATTGCCATGAATAACATTACTTACACATAACTCTTGGACAAACACCTGCAACTGGCATTTTCCTTCATCTTCAGTATAATATTTCCAAGATGGGAAGATACGCACATACGATTTAACAACATCAAATGCGATAGATGCTAAACTATGACTAGCTGGTTGTGCTTCCTCCACAGGAATAGGCGTACTAACTGGTGGAGTTGGGGTTCGCCGTGATAGTACTGGCCCTTTGGGCACTGGAGCTACCTTATTAACTGCTCTTGTTTGGGAGCTCTGCGGTGGAGATGGTGATGTGTCAACAGGAACTGGGTTACTATTGGCTAGGGTTGGGGTTAGATTGGGTGAAGTTGGTTCTCTGTCCATCGCAGTAGGGGTACAATCTGCGAGAGTTTGGGTTATGTGTGGTAGGGCTGGTTCTTATGCATGTACAACTGGGGTGCTATCTCCACCAAGAGGTAGTGATGTTTTATTTGAAGACCGTGTTTTTAGTCCGCTAGATACTGGCATCACCGGCTCCAATTCAAATGGCTGATAAACAGGAAACATAGTTGAATGTACAGACATTGTATGAGAAACAGATGCAATAGATAGTGTGGGAAAATATGGCATGAAATAGTTGACATGTATATTATTTAATTAAAATGAATAGCATGACATAATTTTACATATATGATGTCTATCTAAACTGGATAGCATAGCATAACATAATTCAAAGATATGATGAATAACTAAACAGGATCGCATGACATAATTCACCTACATGTTATCTAAGTAATCAGGATCGCATCGTTTAATTCACATATGTGATTTATATGCTAAACAGAGGGCATTTGATATGATGTCTGAACTAAGAACATGGTGTTGAATATTGTGTATATGATGTCTAAACTATGCAATGCAAGACACCATATGCATGATATGAGCAGTATAACCGTGCCAAGTTAGAGCATACACCTCAGTGAGGGAATAGGACTGGTCATCCGTCTCTGAATCCATCTCTGAGGAGCTCTCAGGACCCAACAAGAGATCTGCTTTGACAGGTAGCACTGTCTGCTCTGAAGGCCTTGTTTTCACTCTAGATTTTTCCATCTCCCACCGAAATGGCTAATTCACAGGAAGAGTAGTTTAATGTACAAACATTGTCGACAAATGGAAATGTAATGAAGAAAAGGATGGGCAAGATATCATTCAAATATATGATGCCTGGTTAAATAGGATGGCATTGCACATTTCACATATATTTTGGTTGGCTAAAAGACATGATACTGCATAATTCCCATATATGATATAGAAACTAAACAGGTGGCATTACAGAACATGTCTAAACTAAGCAGATGACATATATGATGTCAAAAGTAGGCACTGCAAGGCAACATATGCATGATATGACTAACATCATCATGCCAAGGTAGAGCAAACACCTTGGGGGTAAATAAGAGTGGTCAGCGATGTCTGAATCCGCCTCAGAACAGATATCTTCCTCTGGATTACAATCTGGAGAGGGGTGGGGAGGGTTTGCCATTGAACTCACCATGGAGCAATGTCTGCATGACATTGAATTGCCGCGCAAACTCTTCTCTTTTTCTCTGCATGTTCAGCATGACTGTGTACAATATTTGACATGCATACAAAAAAATATGGTGAGATTATGTAAGGAGAGCATGCAGAAATTTAGAGTGATGGTAACAACCAGTGAATGGATCCCAAAATAATGATAGCAGGCTGATGATTGCTTTAATTTAATAAAAAGATAGATGATGATTGCTTTACTATTTGTTTCCCACCCAAGATGAACAACATAGGGATACCCTAGATGAACTAGATATTAGATAGACATACTATTCATTGCTGCCTCGATATGTGCCCCACAACTAATTTAGAACTCAAGTTTGAACATTAATTTGGACCTGACTTGGGAGTCCAAGAGCTGAACAGGACGATAAAGTAGCAGGTAAGTTTTAGCAATGCATAACATAAGCAGAAACAAAAGTGTGCGACCTCTCTCGTGGACCCGTGTACTCCTCAGGTTCATCTGCTGAGTCGCTGATGGTGATGCCATTGTGGTGGGTGCCGGCGGCAAGGAAGGAGATCTGAGGCGGCGAAAGACGGTCAGGAGTCATGATGTCTGGTTTGGTGGATGCTTCTGTTGATGGAGCAGCTCAGGTGAGGTGGACGACCTCGCGCCAGGAGTAGGACAAACCACACAAAGTTCCCTTCTACACGTACCTGTAACTGAACTAATTCTGTAAGGGCTCATTTGGCTTGCATGATTCTTAAAACGCGGGGAGAGGAAAAACACCGGAATAGGATAGGAATGCACATGGTAAATAGAGCATTTGTAAACACAGGATTTCTGTCAACTTGGGTGTTTGGTTTACAAGAATTGGAAGAGGAGAGGAATGCAAAGAAACATGGCCAAAATAAAGTGAAACCATATGAAAGCGTGTACAGTTAGAATGCTACTCTGGTACTAATGCACTTGGTCTTGTTTTCATGCATAGGGTTTTGAAAAGTAGGTCCAGGTGGATGTTTTGATTCATTGCTTTCAACAAAATGCATGAATAATTGAATAGTAGAGTGCCATTGGAAATTTCCCTGTTGCTATATTTTTCCTTTGAACCAAAATAGCCCTAATGGATCGATGTGAATGTATAGTAATAAGTGATGCAACAAGTGTACAACCTCTTTGTCGTAGCTGTGTCGACCTCGGCATCATTGGGTTGGTCGCTGAAGCAGTTGAGGTAGAGGTGGATGTCGGAGGTGTGGAGGAAGATCTGAGGAATCTGTAGACGGCGTCCAGGGCACTGCTCTATTGTGGTGGATCGTTCTGTCGTTGGAGCATCTCCGGTGAACCGTAAGATGTCAAGGCTGAAGCAGCACAAGACAGACATCGTCAATCTCAAGTGGGATTATAATAGCATCTCCAATAGATGATGTAAAATAGATGTAAAATTTACATCACCAAAAACCACCTGACTACAACATATGAGGTAAAAACTGTTGACTCTGAACTTAACTATCGAAACTGAACTTTACTATGGAATCTGAATGCTACTGTCAAAACTGAATGCAATGGTAGCAGAGAGGCACTTGACATGTAGTTTAGGGAGGGCCTGTAGTTCATCTTCAACCTGCACCCCCCTGAGCCGCCAACCACCACTGGACGAACTGTCGGCACCAGCGCCGCCTCGCTGCCCCGAAACAACTCCCCACCGCCGCCCCGGCCAGCCCTCTAGGCCCCCC
>NC_041387.1:596756276-596784355 GCF_002162155.2 Triticum dicoccoides | reverse complement strand
AGATAGTTCGGTACCTCTCCGGCGAGCCCCCGTCCCCGCTGCGGGTGGTTCTTCCTTAACTCCGGCAAGCCCCCCAACCCCTGAAAATCGACTGACCCAAAAGTCGATTCAGTCGACTGAAGTGTGGCTAAATCGGAGCAGAGCAGGAGCACGAGTGAGAGGGAGAGCAGCAAAAGCAGCTGGGCGAGCGAGCGATCGAGCGAGAGCCAGAGCAGCAGCAGCAGCGCGAGCGAGCGAGTGAGAGCCAGAGCAGCAGCAGCAGATCCAGCTGGTATGGACGCTGCCGCCTAAGGGGCCTCGCACTGGGGGAGAGCCGCCGTGGAGATGCCGCCCGTTGCGCCGGCTTCAAGGTAGCCTCTCCATGGGGGTGCGGGATGGAGCACCGTCGGCGCCGGGAGGTCGAGTTAAGGAGAAGGAGTGATGCGATGAGTGTACAACCTCTTTGGTGGCGCCGAGTAGGCCTCGGCTTCGTCCGAGGAGTCGGTGAGGATGCTGCGGTTTCGGTGGAGCAGGTTAAGGAGGTGTTGTGGGGATGGAGCAGTCACGATAGACGAGGCGATCGTCAGAGTAGCTCCTTGGAGGTGGAGGACGGGGCGGCTGAACCGGCGGGACAACAAGATGGACGACGGATCCTCATCCGGGGAGGTGGACAAGGGCCGTCGAGCTGTTGCGGTGGACAATGTCATCGGGGAAGAGGCTCCGGCTGGGCAGCGGTGAGGTGGTAGATGGAGGAGGGTGGGGTTTCGCGGCTGGAGCAGAGAGATTATGGCAGCCTGGGATTTTCAAAGGCGAAAAGGGGGCGATGGGAGGGGGTGAAGCATGACTTAGGGATGCGCTTGTCCAAAATGTAGGGTGTGTTACAAAAATACCCCCCACCGATTTGAACTAGCGGCCCTTTCGGCTCAGGGTTAGAAGGGGGATTTTGCGTGCCAGGATTTAGCAGCTGGAGGGAGTTTTCGCGCGCATTGTAATTTCGGGATAGCAAGGCGCGGGTTGTGAAGGCGCCAGTTTTGGGAGCACGATATCTGAATTTTCGGGATATAACAAGACGCTGGTTGAATTTTAGGGACAAGCCTAACGTGTAGTAATATTGTACTTGTACGTACCAAATCAATTCGCACTTCCCTCAACCAAAAAGAAAACAAAAAAATAAAACTATTCACACCACACAAAGAGAGAGTCTTGTCCCGTTTTACTATACAAATGCTATTCAAGGCTACTCCCTCCTTCCATCTATATAGGGCCTAATGCGTTTTTCGATGCTAACTTTGACCAAATATTAGAGCAATAATATATGACATGCAACTTACACAAAGCACACCGTTAAATTTGTTTGTGAAAGGTTATTTCAATGATATAATTTTCACATTGTGCATGTCATGTACTATTAATCTTGTCAATAGTCAAAGGCGGTCTTAAAAATCTCATTACGCCCTATGTAGATGGAAGGAGGGAGTATGAATCCATGTTATGTCCGATTAAATTTTTCGCTTGCTATATAAT
Organism: Triticum dicoccoides; assembly: GCF_002162155.2. Taxonomy (NCBI): domain Eukaryota; kingdom Viridiplantae; phylum Streptophyta; class Magnoliopsida; order Poales; family Poaceae; genus Triticum; species Triticum dicoccoides. The sequence goes on along the minus strand of NC_041387.1, from coordinate 596,782,852 downwards.
GCATGTAACCTACTCATACCAACATTTTACTGCATTCCAAATATCTATACTACCGCTGCAATTCGAACTAAATTTGAATTCGTTTCTCTATTTCAATAAGAATCTACAATCATGATTGTTGCCAACTTCAACCATCATTCATGTATTACCTTAATAACAACCACATGATTACTATAGAGATAGATATGAACTATGTGTACTACATGAACTCGAATTCTATTTTTTTTAATACACTTGATGTTGATTCCAAATAATAGTACATTTGATGTACTAACTATATATTCATAATCTAAACCATGTTCCATACGTACACCGTGTTTATCACACAAAGTATAGTGCCACGCCCCCTACATTATGACAAGTATTTAGACCTGAGTTGCAAAAGCCACACATTAGCCCAAATTATAATCAATGTTCTACATTATGATATCTTCTTCCAGTATCTGTATCCACTTTTTTATAATGAATTATGATCTTTGTTCGTCTTTTACACATTCAAGATCCTCTTCTATTTGTAGCTAGCTAGCGCTAACTTTCTATCGTGCATGCACACGCCCGCCCCCCTCTCACCCACCCTTAGCGTCCCCTCCATCGCGCACGTTCATTATTTCTTTTTAGGTCGTCCACCCGCGGTGTGTGTAGGCCCCCAGCTCCTTCTTTCCGGCACACACCGGTCGAGATACCTCTCTAGCCAAGTGTGCCTACAACAAACACATATATACTTCCCCTCTTCTCTTCACACCGCCCATGCCCCCCTATGTCCAATACGATTCCACGCAGGTGCACACTCCCACCCCTCTTTTCATTGATCACATACTCGCACACTCTTCCCTCCTCGACATGGTAGGCCTCTCGCACCACCTCCTAGCCACACCCTCTCCCCATGTCTGTCTTTCCAGACCTTATTTGCTTCTAACACATGCAGGCGTGTATATGAACTGATCTCCCTACATATAGCCAGGTCGACTATAATTCGTTTTCACCAAGCACCAATACACTTACCTCGCTAGTTATGTCTCTCCCTTTCTTGGACACATGACGGTTGATCTTCCTATGTAGTTACGTATGCTTACCACAACCATATCTTCTCCCCTCATCATCCTTGAATACCTCCCAACCCGTCTCTCACACGCACGTGCATAGACAGACAGACATCCCCCGCCCTCTCTTATTGATATTGCACTCATACCCTCTGTTTGTCTAGCAGGCCTCTCCCACCATTTGTGAGACGCCACTCCACCACCAACCCTCCGACGCTCTACCTTTGTATTTTTCCCAACCTTATTCCTCTGCTACACATATCCATGGATGTCGATCGATCTCCCTCAATACATAGCTAGGTCTCTCTCCTTCCCCACACATATACTAGTCGATCGGTCTCTGCCCCCTCACCCCCCCCCATACACACACACACCGATAGTCGAACGTTGTAGGTAGGTATCCATGCCATGGGGAAAAACTGCACCTTTGCCCTCTCAAATTCTAGTAGGCCAGCCACCCTATATCTTTGACGTGGGCAAACACAAATTCGATGGCACTCTTTATTGATCGCGCAGCCGCACACTTCATCCCTGTTTTCAATTCTATCGATATCTCACGTCCATGACTCCATTTCACACACATTGCATATGTTACGCTTTTCTGTTTGAGATATCATCAACACATTGCCTCTGTTTCGCACAAACCATCTCTCTCACACCCACCCACGTACGTACCTGCACCTAAACAGGAAGTGCGTGCAGGACGCACGTACTCATGTCTCGTTCCCGGCCACACCCACGTGGGTACACGGTGGAGTTCGTTTCTGTATGAAAAGGCAGCCCACGTGATAATTTGACATGTGTAGCGGTTGTTTACTTGAAGCAGGGTCGGGTACCACGCCTAGATGGAACAAAGTTCGACTTGACGCGTTAGCATTAAATAAAGTTATATATTCCTCAATGACACGTACAGAATATAAAATGATTGCCGCGGGGATAATGGAAAATGGGTTCGTCTTTCGTCACACCATCTCACACAAGGCGGTCGTGGCCTCTCTCTCTCTCAGTGTTGTTCAGTGATCCGGTCGCATCCCATCCTTCGGCGGAAAGGGAGGATGTGCATCGTCTGTCCGTTCGACGGCGTTGAGGCAGCACGTCCCGATCTGCGGTACCCGCCGTTCTCTCGGACCAAGCTCCAGTGGAGTAGGGCCTTTGCCACTTGCTCGCTGCCGCAATATGGGCACATCCCGGCCGCCGGCGCCCTCCTAGTAACACCCCGACGACCCTCAGGTACAGCTTCCTCCGGCCTTGCTCCAATGCCCATCTTCCCACGTTGTTGCATGTGGATCTTCTTTAGTTGTTTGCTTAAATAGTATCTCGGTCGGCGTACTTTCCATCTTGCAATCTCGTCCTCAAACCATTTTTGATAAACCACCATCTTCTATCTTTCCCTTATTACATGGAACATGCTTCTTTTTTGTCGGCGTATGTGTCTTCAACTTGTGTTATTGGGCAGTAATTGTTTCCTTTAGACCTCCTTTTGCAAATAGGGCTATCCATTTTCACCTCGTTGCTATTGCGACCTTTTGCTGAACTGCACAAATCACTTTTTTCTAAAGAGTGTTTTGTGCAGTTCCGCCAAAATGTCACACGGGCAACGTTTTTACATTTGTGTGGGACTGCGAGAAGGGAGATTGGTTTTGCTATCCTCCTCATCCAACTCCGTGCCTAATCTTCTCCAACAAGAAGTTAGTCCTAAAGAGAGATCGTAGAGGTGATCGGATTCTATTTATGTGTGTTATGTTTCATCATCTAGTTCCACTATTATTGTAATCACACTGACTGGATATCTTTGCAAACAGGGATGGTTCGCTCGATTTTAGTGGAGATACACAAAATGATCGGATTGCGGTGTCCTTCATACACCTCTTTTTTGGCTACAGAGCTGGGTGAAACTAGCTGCCAAGCAATGAACACTGTGCCAAGGAAATGGAGCCATGCCTACAAACAGCATCGATCAATTATTATTATTTTTCTTTATTTGTACACGTTCTCACAACTTTGTCTTCACTTGTGATGTGAATATTGGCACTGATCTGCGAACCATTGAGATGCATTAGCCATGGTAGTTTCATTTGTATTTGATGGAATGTTGTAACGAGATAATCTCGAGGCAAGACACATGAATCCTAAGTTGAAACCTTTTTTTCCTGCGGGAACCGAAGTTGAAACCTTTATAGCATCACAGTACAATTTCATTAAAATTATGCATACATATAAACAAATCATGAAGGATTGATAGCAATGCCAGAAACAATTCAACTTCGTTTCGCCGACATGTTGGACATCCTTCATCCGGCTCCACCTGCCATGCAGCAATATTGAGTGCACAACACAACTTCACGGAAAGATTCACCCCGGTCGTTGCGCCGCAGTAGTAATGACTAGTGAGCAGCCAAATCACAGAGCCCCACCTTCTCCATAGTAAGTTTCTCGAACGAAGCAACCATCATTCCTCTGTTCCTTGAATCCGCTGGTACTCCCATATTCCCACAGTAATAAGTTGCTCGGGCGAATCAACCATCACTATATCCACTAACGTGTGATGAACACATGAGCTGTCCATTCAGATTGCATGTTAAGAAAATAAAGGTCAATAACTAATGCGGCAAACTTTCAAAAAAATTAATGCGGCACCTCGGGCCAACGTGGCCAGATTGCATTTTGCATGAGAAATTACACACCATGTGTCATTGACATGTGGTCCCGTTCCAACATATCAATGAGATGACAGCGAGTCCTTTTCTACAAGTATTTCCGAACGGACGTGGCCAGGGCGCCTCTTTGTGTACCATGGCAAACTGGAAAATGTCCACCTACTCCTCGCCTTTCCCTCTTGATTTGGAACTATTATCGCATGATCTTCCTCTCGCTCCTCCATTTTCCTTCAGCCCTTCACCCTTCCTTCTGCCATTGTTCGATCGTCTTCTCCATGGAGGGAACAGGCCAGAAACGACCCCGTTATTCTTGCCCTGATCTGAAAGATGACGTGGTGGAGGAACTCATTGATTGGTGCGACGTCATCACCTCGTCTAGCATGGCAGGTTCGTTCAAGACCATTCTTGACTCAACTATTAACATCATTACAAGGAACCCAAGGGTCAAGGAGCGGTTTGATCTCCCATATCTTCTTCGTTGTGACCCTGATGACTACTGGCGCGGGGACGATGGAGGCCTCACCTTGTGCAAGTTGATAACGCTTGATAATGATATGTATGGTGTTAAGATGCCATCGCTTGAGGGCAAGGATTGGGCAGGCGCAAATGGAGATTGGGTTGTTTATATTGGGTACAACTGCGAGTGGGAACTTGTGAATGTGTACACTCATCACCGGGTTCCACTTTGAAAAATCTCAGCAGACTGCCCAGTGGTTGAGCACACTGGTATTCTACGCACGTTCAAATACGATCATGGTGATTGTCTTCTACGGAAGATAGCAATTTGTCGAGTTCCCAACTGCTCTTGGAATTACAAGAAGTATGAAGTTTTTGCTATCTTCGACAAGCTTGTTGCCGTCCTTTGTGGTTCGACTCGATGGATATTACTCAAAAATCAGTTTCTATACACGGGTGTGTACTGTGATGCAATTCAGTACGAGGGTCTTGTGTTTGCTTCCACCGCTCATGGCACTGTTTTTGCATGGGATCTTCATAGTTTCGGTACATTTGTCTTCCATCGTAATTATAATTGTTTCATCCACATGCATGCGGGTTAGCAAGTTTCCCTTTACTAATTAACCTTTTTCTTGTGTTTCCAAGGTCCTATGAACATTCCACCACCTATACTTGAAAAAATTTACAACCAAGGGGGAGATGACGGTGGTGATGATCACGAGCATCAGGACGAGCAGAACATATATACTCAGTGGCGCCTGGCAACTAATTCTGATGGATCACCTCTTCTTGTCTGTATATAGCGCACTGAGTTTGTTACTACTGAGGGAACACGTGTTGTCTCCCATGGTCGCACTCTCCGGACCTATTCCAACACCTGTTGCATGGTATTTAGGATGTATACTAGTGTGCTAGCGCCAACACCTTCTCCCTGGTACAGAATTGAAAGTCTTGGAGAAAACACGCTCTTCCTTGGACAAAACTATCTGATGATGGTGAAAGGCGATCCAACTGTTGTTGACACAACGTTACTAGTACCATTTATGAGAAGCAACTGTGTCTATATCTCAGACATTTGGGTGGTTCCCTACCCTGGTACTGATATAGTAGGCCACTTCATCCTAGATGATCAGTCCTGCGTTGGTTTCGAGATCGATAAATAGATGGCCCGTCCCAGAGAATCACTTGTGGTTCAAAACAAGCATTTCCAACACCGAGGAACGGTTGAGTTGAAGTTCATTTCATTGCTTGTTATTTGTTGTGTGATGAAAACTTTAGTGTTTATAATGTATCCTCGTTGTCGATGTGGGTTGATGACCTGTTGTATGTAATAAAATGATATGCCTGTGATAAACTTACTAAATTTATGAATGCTTTCGAGTTTCTTCTCTGAGTGAGTGGTGCTACAAGGCAAAAAAATATTTTCCGAATACATAATTGTACGTGCATTGCAACAGGTTATCGGATGAGGCCAATCAACAATAGTAGTACACTATTTGTACTAGCTTCACATGCTTCACGCGTCGGGCGGGTGTTTTTACTATAGCCATATGTTAATGTGTTCGTTGTACATGTAAGTGAATCTAGTGCCACCCCTAGTTGGTTTTGGAGTATTGACGACAAAGTTGGTTGAGGGACTAATGCGTTTGTGAGAATTGCAGGATAACGCAGGAAGTGTCCCTCATTGATTCGGTTTACCTACCAGAGATGACCCCTAAAAATGTATGAAGACATTGAAGACAATGGTGGTGTGTGAAGATATTCACACTGAAGACTATGACATGAGAAGACATTGAGTGAAGACTATGGAGCGCGAAGACTGAGTTGTTTCGTTGTTTCCTTTTCTTCTTTGTTGAGTCATAGGAACCACCATACTGTTAAGTGGGGTCCAAGTGAACAAAGTCAGAGTGACTGAAGTGATGCTCAACCAAATCCTATGTCTTCGAGCGAAGACAATGAGTGCAAATCTTATCCAGAGCTGGATGAGTCAGCTTTGCTTGTAGCCCAAGTAAAGTTGTCGTGTGTGTTTGAAATTTGACCGTTGGAACACGTGTCAGTTCCTTAGTGACCCAGGGTCATTTCGGACATATCAGGTAGGGTTGCCTTGTGGCTATAAATAGCCAACCCCCTACACCATAAATTGGTGGCTGCTCAGAGTTAGTTTACGGCTTTTGTCGTTTTGAGAGCAACCCACCTCGAAGCCTTTGAGAGAGAAATCCTTGCGAGGACAAAGCCCAAACACCCAGAGCCAAAGAGTGTTAGGCATCACTGAAGTCTTTCTGTCTGTGTGACTTGAAGACTTATTACACTTGAGGACTGTGTATCCTCCAGCCGATTAGGCATCGCATTCTGAGCATCCAAGAGTCATTGTGGATTGCCGGTGAACGAAGTCTGTGAAGGTTCGGAAGTCTACCTTGAAGACTTACCAGAGTGATTGGGCGAGAACTGTGTGTCCTTAGCTCAAGGGGAATAAGGTGAAGACGCGGTCTTCTGAGTTGAATCTCAGCCTCCCTAACCAGACGTACAGTTGTCACAGCAACTGGAACTGGTCCAACAAATCATGTGTCTTTAACAAGTGACTGGTTCTATCCCTTCCCTCCTTTACTTTGAGTTTGTCTTCGTGAAGTCATTGCTTATTTGTCTTATCTGTTTGACTTCATTGCGTGACTACTATCGTTGATTGGCTTCATACTATCTTCCATCCTGATCCTTACTACCTAGCTGCTATTAGTCTTTGTACGTTCACATTATTGCATACTTGACTATGGCTTGCTTGTTGTAGCTTATCCTCTGTTGCATATCAATTAGGTCATTTCTATTATTTGTCTTCGAAACTTCCACGTTTTGAAGACTTTGATAAAAATTGCCTATTCACCCCCCCTCTAGTCGATAACTAGCACTTTCAATTGGTATCAGAGCAAGGTACTCCCTTGTTCTGTGTGATTCGGTGTAACCACCTGGAGTTTAGCTATGTCGACTGCAGGATTGAGGAACGTATCTTGCCCCACTTTTGATGGTCATGAGTATCCACGATGGAAGGCCATGATGAAGAAACGACTCATGACTATGAATAGCAAACTGTGGACCGTCACTGAGATTGGGCTTACCGATCTATGCAAGATGGCAGAGGCTGATGACATTCGCAAGTACACTCTACTGAACCTCACAGCGAAGGATGTCATCTGCTCCTGTCTGTCCCGAAATCAATTCAGGAACGTCATGCACCTCAATCACGCGAAGCTAATCTGGGACCGGCTTTCTGAGGTCTATGAAGGTCATCTTAATCGTCATGATCCTTGGCTTGATGATTACAAGGAGTCTCTTAAGGAGATGACCTTTCCACCTGAATCGTCCTCATCTTCACCATGCCTTATGGCAGGGGGTGCTAAGGTAACTGAATGCTACCTCTCTGAAACTAGTGATGATGAATCAGGTGATGAATTTGGCCCCAGCTATGTCAAACTTGCTTCCCTTGCCACTAAACAACAAAGATCTTTGATAAAGGTTTAAAACATGCTTAGTAAGAGCGATGATATGTTGGGCAAAGAAATGGATCAGTCAAAAGTGTTGGCTGAGAGTCTTCAGAGACTTCATTCCAAGTTTGACGCCCTTCAAGATCAACATAATGCTCTCTTGTCTGATCATGAGAAACTTTCTTCTGAATGTCTTCAAAGAAAGCTTGATCTCGAAAAGATAAGGGTGGATTATGGAGATCTTCGGAAGGAGCGTGATTCATTACTTGCTCAACAAATCAGCGTTACACAGAATGGATTTGAACCACCATGTTTAAAATGCATCGAGCGTAATAACGCTACATCTGTTGCTGGATGTTCCACTGCTGCTACTGTTGCTCTGTCTTCAACTACTGATGTGATAACTAACCCCTCTGCTGAGGATACCACTACTATTGCTGATGAAAATGCTAGGTTGAAGACACTGCTTGAAACAGGGATGTATAAAAGTCTGAAAGGACATTAGACACTTTGTGATGTCCTCAAAAAGCAGATTCTGAACCGAAACCCTAGGAAAGAGGGTGTTGGGTTCGAGAGGAAAATGAATGCTGATGGTTCCTACTGGAAGCCTGAGTAGTATCCCAAAACCACATGGGTTGCTGCAAAGGAACCTTCAGTGGATCCATCCACTTTATCTGGCTTTACCTGTGCTAATCCTATTATCATTGATGAATCCTTTGATGCAAACTATAAACTGTTCAAAAATCAGAATGGTGAAGTGTTTGCCAGGTATAATGGTACTAACTGCAGGAATGGACCACCTATGAAGAAGATCTGGGTTCCCAAAAGCTGTCTTGAGAATCTTCTAGTGAATGTTATCATGACACCACCTGGGAAGAAGACAAACCCCAGACCAAAGGCATCATATGGTCCAACGGCTTCATACGAATACAGGACTCACTTGAGTCACCCTAACGCCAATGTTTTGCAGGGAAATCGTACTCAAACTTATGAATATGAACGTGTGTCCTCAAACCGCCATGTTCATAGGACTAAGAACTTTTCTGCTTATTCATATGAGTATCATTCATCTCCTGCAAGGCTATTTACTAGGGCTTCAAAGCCGAAATTCTCAGATGCTGCACTTAGACTCATTGCTTCTAAGCCACCCCTGAAGATGTGGGTGGTGAAGAAGAATTAACTCTCTTTGGCAGAATATGGTCTATAGCCAGCAATCAAAGGTGTCCGATATTATTGCTGGGGACCTAAAACACAAAGGGACGGATGATAAAATGACTTACTATGTATTCCACATATGAATCGCTTACCTGTCATACTGTGTGTTCTAACTTTCATCTAAGCTGTGATAATCCAAGTGTGCGTCAAATGCTTATGCTTCACAACATACCTTGTGAAGCCTATCCTCCTAACTGCACTGTAGGGTATGACACCTCATGCTTCAGAATGGATTATGGACAGCGGATGCACTAATCATATGACTGGTGATCGAAGTCTTCTCATGGACTCAACCTTACGTCCATCCGACAAGAGTCAAATCACATTTTGTGACACTGGTGAAGGCAAGGTATTGGGTCTAGGCAGAGTTGCAATCTCAAAGGATCAACACATGGATAAAGTGATGCTTGTTGAATCCCTTCGATTCAACTTAATGTCTGTCTCAATGCTTTGTGACTTAAACATGATTGTGATATTCGGAAAATATCGTTGCCTTGTACTAATGGAATCTGACAAGTCTCTAGTCTTTGAAGGATATAGGAAAGGTGATCTATACAAGGTAGATTTCTGAGCAGGTCCATAGCTTGCCGTGTGTCTTCTTGCAAAAGCTTCAGAATGCTGGCTCTGGCATCAAAGGCTGGGGCATGCTGGCATGAGGAACTTACACACACTCGTCAAGAAGAAGCATGTCATAGGCATCGAAGGTGTCAAGTTCAAGAAAGATCATTTGCGTGGTGCCTGCGAAGCTGGACAGATGACGAGGGCCAAGCACCCCTCGAAGACAATCATGACGACATGTCAACCCTTCGAGCTGTTGCACATGGACTTATTTGGCCCTACTCACTACTCTACCCTCACAACAACAGCGTGTCTCTATGGCTTCGTCATTGTTGATGACTACTCAAGATATACATGGGTTCACATAATTCTCTACAAGACTGAAGTACAAGATGTCTTCAGACGATTCGCCAATCGAGCAATGAACAACTATGGCGTCAAGATCAAGCATATCAGAAGTGATAACGGCACTGAATTCAAGAACACCGGGCTTGATCTCTATCTGGATACAATGGGAATCACTCATGAATTTTCTGCTCCATACACACCTCAGCAAAATGGCATTGTTGAGCGCAAGAACAGAACCCTCATTGAGATGTCTCGAACAATGCTCGACGAATACAAGACACCAAGAAAGTTCTGGCCTGAAGCTATTGATACAGCATGTGACATCATCAACCGTGTTTACATCCACAAGCTTCTGGGGAAAACATCCTATGAGCTCCTTACTGGCAAGAAGCCAAATGTCAGCTACTTCAGAGTCTTTGGTGCTAGGTGCTGGATCAAGGATCCCCATCACAAGTCAAAATTTGAACCCAAAGCTCATGAAGGCTTCATGCTCGGTTATGGAAAGGATTCGCACTCTTACAGAGTCTTCAACCTCTTTCACTACAAAATCGTTGAGACTGTGGACGTGCGATTTGATGAAACCAATGGTTCACAACGAGAGCTCCTGCCAAGCACATTAGATGAAGCTCCTTCCAGCGAATCTATCAAGCTGATGGGAACTGGTGAAATCATGCCCTCTGAAGCACAGCCTGAAGAGGAACTTATCATTTCTGCACCAAACCAACCTGAAGACAATGCTCAGACCGAGGACAATCCTCCCAATGATGACAATGATCAGCATGAGCAAGGGCTTCGTCTAGTTCATCCTCATGTTGCAAATGAAGTACAAATTGAGAAGATAATTGATAGCATCAATGCACCTGGTCCACTTACTCGCTCAAGAGCAACACAGTTAGCAAATTTATGTGGGCATTTTTCATTTGTATCAATATCTGAACCCAAGAAAGTTGTTGAAGCCTTTATGGAACCTGAATGGATTCAAGCCATGCAGGAAGAAGTTCAACAGTTCAAGCTGAATGATGTTTGGGAACTCGTCAAGCGCCCTGACCCTCGCAAGCATAACATTATTGGCACTAAATGGATATATCGGAACAAGCCAGATGAGCATGGTCAAGTCGTCAGAAACAAAGCACGTCTTGTGGCTCAAGGATATACTCAAGTTGAAGGAATTGACTTCGATGAAACATTTGCTCCTGTGGCTAGGCTTGAAGCTATTCGCATACTGCTAGCCTATGCTAATCACCACAACATCTTGCTATATCAAATGGATGTGAAGAGTGCTTTCCTCAATGGCAATATTGAAGAAGAAGTGTATGTTGCTCAACCACCTGGCTTTGAAGATCCAAAACATCCTGATATGGTGTACAAACTAAACAAAGCACCGTATGGCCTCAAACAAGCTCCTCGCGCTTGGTATGATACAATCAAAGACTTCCTGAAGAGCAAAGGCTTCAAAACAGGATCCCTCGATCCCACACTCTTCATGAAGACATATGATGGTGAACTGTTTGTATGCCAAATATATGTGGATGACATAATCTTCGGCTGCACCAACCAGAAGTATAGTGATGAGTTTGGATACATGATGCAAGCGCAATATCAGATGTCCATGATGGGTGAGCTGAAGTTCTTTCTTGGTCTTCAAATTCGTCAGCAAAGAAATGGCATCTTCATATCTCAAGAAAAATATCTCAAAGACTGTCTGAAGAAGTTCGGCATGCAAGATTGCAAAGGTTACATGACGCCAATGCCAGCCAAACATCATCTTGGTCCCGACGACAATGGTAAAGAGTTCGATCAAAAGGTATACCGCTCCATGATTGGTTCTTTACTTTACCTATGTGCATCTAGGCCAGATATTATGCTTAGTGTTTGCATGTGTGCTCGATTCCAAGCGGCACCAAAGGAATCGCATCACTTAGCTGTGAAGCGAATTCTTCGATATTTGGCTTACACCCCAACACTCGGATTATGGTATCCAAAGGGCTCAAGATTTGATCTGGTTGGATTCTAGGATGCTGATTATGCTGGTGACAAGGTGGATCGCAAGTCTACATCAGGAACATGACACTTTCTGGGACGATCACTTGTCTGTTGGTCTTCAAAGAAGCAAAACTGTGTATCTCTCTTAACTGCTGAATCTGAATACATTGCTGCTTGATCTTGTTGTGCTCAGCTTCTGTGGATGAGGCAAACTCTCAAGGACTATGGCGTCAATCTGAAACAAGTACCTCTCTTCTGCGACAACGAAAGCGCCATCAAGATTTCCAACAATCCAGTTCAGCACTCGAAGACAAAGCACATTGAAATTTGTCATCACTTTCTCAGAGATCATGTCATGAAGAAAGATATTGACATCATTCACGTCAACACTGAAGAGCAACTGGCAGATATCTTCACAAAGCCCCTGGATGAGAAAAGGTTTTGCAAGTTACGGTGTGAGCTAAATATCTTGGAATCCTCAAATGTCTTGTGATCAAGCACACATCCTAACACTTATGCATGTTGATGACTTAGATATGCAACACACGAAGTAAAGTATATCTTCAATCAATGAAGACTTACATTCTGAGTGTGAATACATTAACATGGAATTTGACTTTGGAGCGCCACGATAATTGTGCGCCGTGTCTGGGTCTAATACTTCCCACACAGTGGGTAAGGCCACCACCAAATTTCTTGGTTTGAAGTGTTTCACTCATGGCGTTATTGTCGAATATCTTCGCATTTGATTTGACTTCAAAATTTCAACTAATCTTCATGATTTACTTCACTAGGTTGATTTGATTGCTTTTTCATATATATATATATATATATATATATATACATATATATATATATATATATATATACTAGTATTCTGTCCTCTACAGCATTCACTTATAGCTATGTCTTCATTGTTGAATCTTTTGAACTAAGTGAATGTGATTGGACCCTAATCTCTCTACGCTTACTATCTCAAACTCTATCTGTCCAAATCATATGCATTCTATTGAAATTGTCGAATGTCTTCTCTGCATCCTTGTCACCAGAAGACACAGAGACAAACGTTAAGTCTGTTAAATGATTCATCCTTATTGATTGAAATCCGAAGAAGCCGGAACGACCATCCGACAAACTTGGCGGGCGTGGGAACATGGGACAACTCTGAGTATGTTGCATGCTTGCCACGTGTCCCTCAGATGTGAACAGGCAGGGGCACCTGCATAATTGCGCTGTGCCGCACACCTTCTTATAAATATGTGCCCCCTGCGGTCAAGAAAACCTTCTTCCACCTCTCCACCTCGTCAAAACCCTAGCGCCACCGCTAGCTCTCGACGACGCCGGCGACAAAGCGCTTAGCTGCCGCGACTTCTCCGACGCCGTCCTCACGCCAGCCGCGGGCATCGTCCTCTTCGCCGCCGCCGTAGGTGTCCTCCGTCACCAAGTTAGGGCACGGTGGATTGAACTGCTCGGTCTCCTATTCATCCCATCTAGCAGTTCTTCGTGTGGTAAATATAACTCTATTTTTACCATCTTTTTGATCCTCAATGATTCATCCTATATACCAAAATTGGTTTCTGTCTACACAATGTTAGATCTATTCTATCTGCATCTCATACTGCCTAGTATATTCACTTAAGCTTCATATATAGTTAGATTCCTCACTTGTACTTATTCACGGATTCGTACAAATCTGGAACCAACTCTCAACATATAAGTGAATGTCTTCGCAACATGAGGTCAATGTCTTCAAACTGATTTATCTTCAAAATCTTCTGAGAATGCATATGACCTCTTCCCCTTCCCTCGCATCTCTAATGATGTCACAGGTACATGTCCGTGGGAGAATCCCTTGGTTCTCATAGTCTGCATTCATTTGCAGAATTCTTACAGCAACACATTGAATCTCCCGAAGCCAGTTCCTGTCTGACCAGCAAGCGAAAGCCTTTGAAGCCTTTGAACATATTGAAACCATTTAGTTTGAAGTTCATGGCTACGGAGAAATCTGTAAGGAAGGGTGGCAGACAGCGTCGAGGGGGAACATCAAAGGATTTTCCTGATGATCTTGCAGAAATCTACAAGACAGATCCTAAAGAGGATTATAATCAGCGCAAGACACGAATCCAATAGATTCGATGCTATTGGGCTGAAAAATGGTTCAAGTACAAGTTCGTGACCTAGGAGTATGCTGAGAAGAATGCTATCAAGAGTCCTTGGGGTGATATTCTCTATCGAGGCCTTCCCCCCAAGAACAAAGCTGAAGCCATTGCACAAGAATTTTATCCTTGTATGGTCCATGGACCACAGCCTAAGAATGCCGATCCATCATCATTGCTCTGGTGTCGTGACGATAATCTCTTCAAGCGCAACTTCCAGTATGCAAAGGCATCAGCAAAGGAGAAGAAGAAGTCATGGGGATTAGACTTCAATCCTGGTCCCTCTACTCCCCGTGATGATGGCACACGTGAAGCGGAAGAAAATAGAATCGGCCCCTTTTAAAACCTTGATGGCCACATCTCTTACATCTTGGTACAAGGTGCCAAAGTGGATCATTCTGATAATGATGCTAATTCTGATGAAGCCCCAGCTCCTCCTCCAAGGCCGCAGAAGCCAAAGAAAATTAAGGCTTCAACATCAGCTGCACCTCCAAAAGCTTCTCGTGTGAAGCCACTGGCCACTGCACCTCCTGAAGACAGTGTGCAGTTTGAAGATCTTCCACGCATCTCCAAGAAGACGGAGAAGAAAAAGAAAATCATCAAGAGTACTGATCAGACATTGACTCCTGCTGCTATTCTGCGTGAAGTGCATATTGATCTGTCCAGCGATGACGATCTTGCAGATGATGCTCTTGAGCAACTGATCAAGAGCAAGGAAGAAGCTGAGATCTTCAAAAACTTGCCTGTCTTTGACGTGGCAATCATCCATAACTTCATTGATGAGTGGTTTGACACACCAAATCTCAGCTTTGATGACTTGCAACTTCCAATTGGCCTCAGCATCACCTTCAATGGTGCCATTGCTTCTGAGCTAGCTATTGCTCAGCGCATCGTCGAACTGAAGCACAAGATTGACTATGAAAAGGCTTAGTTCAAGAAGCATGTGGCCACGCTCAACGTGCAAGATGTCAAGAACTTCAAGATCATGCTGCACGAGCTCAAAGAAGCCTTTCACAAGAAGCGTGAAGAAGCTCGAGGCTCTAGAGAGCGCATGAAGAATCTGGCTGACAAGTGTGTGCTTGCCTATAATGAGGCTGAGAAGCGCAAGGCTCTTGGTCGTCCTGGCATCGACCCCAGGATGGCTGCAAAGAAGAAGAAATCGACTGTCCAATCTGCACCTTCAAGGAAAGATGAACCTCGCATTGTCTTCCCAAGCAGCATGACTGGCTCGAAGCCAAAAGCCATGTCAACCGCTTCAGAACAGAAGAAGACGAGGGCTGCGGAGGCTAAAGCCAGAAAAAGGAAAACCTCTGAAGCCTCTGATGCTGCTCCCTCCAAGAAGAAGCGCAAGACCAAGAAGAATCGGGCTGCTCCCACAGAGCCCCTTGTTGTTGAACCCATCTCAGTGGTTCGTCCTGCATCTGCAACCCAAGAACTACGAATGACTATTCATGAGCCTGCTTCCACAGAGGCTCATGAAGCTGAAGAGATTCCAGCATTTGATCCCATCACTGCTGAAGACATTGGTCACCATGACAATGTTGAAGATGATGAAGTTCTTCCTCAAATTTAATACAATGTGGTATCATCGCCTGTTCTTACGAACAGCGAAATCATCAGCATTGGTCGTCCTCTGACGCCAATTGCTCAGGATGCTTCATGGGCTGATCGCCCGCAACAACAAGACTCCCCCAGTAATCCCCAACAACAACAAGTCACACCATCCGTGCAAGTTGAAGAGGATGAGGACCTGCCTACTCCATCTCCAAAGGCGTCGCCTGTATTACAAAGGCTTCGCAAAGGACCAAGGCCTCAAGTCCCTCTTACGAGCGTTCCAGAAGGAGAAGTGCACCATCAACCTGTTGCACGTCAAGTGTTTTTAGAAGCCACTCCAACTGTGAATGTCTCCGTGTTTGAAGCCCCAGCTGCTGAAGACAATCCGGCTGCATCAGCCGATGACGAACTTCAAGAAGAACATGTCCCTACTCCCCCCATTCCTGAAGAAGCTGTTCATGAAGTGAACGTGTCTGTGCCTGACCCTCCAGCTCATCAAGTGGAGGTTGAAAACCTTGAGGCTGCCACCACCAACACCAATGAAGCCAATGACATAGTCATGGCTGAAGCTAATGTGGAGCCTGTCCCAAGCACCGTACCAGAAGTCAATGCTGAAAATGCTCCTAAAGCTTCTGTTGTGCAGCCCGAAGCCACTGTTGCTGCCACTGCTCCTGTTCCGCCACCAAGGCCCTATACAATTGAGGAAGCATACAACCATGGCGAGCTAATCACAGTAAGATGGCCCGTTCTGGTCCCTCCGCCTAATGTCTCTGGTCCTTAGTTTGACTATCACATTGAGCATAGGCCTCAGGTCCAGAAGCCAAAGCCAAGACTGCCAAGGTTTCCAGGTACTGCCACATCTGTCGGATCCTTCAATGCAAATGGCTTCAAAAGCCACAACACATTCTTTGACAGCTCAAAGAACCCCTACACAAGGCCAAGAATATCATTAGATCGTTTCTGGAGTCATCAGCAATGAAGCTATTACTCCTGTGTTCTGTATGATCAAGGGCGCATTTTCCCTCATATGCGCCTCGACACTGAAGCCATTGCTGGACTGCCATGCTTAGAAGAAGCACTTGACTGCTTTCGTGATGCTGGTCTGCTCAGCTTTGTGACAGACAAAGAACATTGGAATGAAGAACTATTGCTTCGATTCTATGCTACGCGCCACATTCGCGGATATAACAGAGATACAAAGACATGGGTTCTCGAGTGGATGATAAGAAATGTTCATCATGAAGCCAAAGCTATTGACATCATTGAGCTTACAGGCCTATCCACTCCCGGAGAGCTGTATGAACCTGGTTGTCAAAACCACCGCAATGCACTGGAGAGCATCTTCCATAAACCAGAACCAAACATGAGCCAGATGTTGAGCATGATGAAGCCTTTGCCACATGATGCTGAATATCCAAAGGAGTTCTTTGTTGATGACCTTGAGTATCTGCCATGCACCATATATCACATCATCAGGCGGACTCTATGGCCGATCAAAGGACATTCATTAGCTGCAAAACTAGAAGGAGCCATGAAGACATTGGCCTTTTACATCCTCAATGGCATCAGCTTCAATGCACAAGATTTCTTCATCAGGCAACTGGCTGCATCTGGATCTGACCTTTTTGGCCTGAAATTCTATGCTCCATGGGTCATGCGCCTCATCAAGCAATACTCTGCTGTCAACTATCAGCCCTCTGCTCGCAATCATGTGATCTTTCTACCAGAGGTTGATATGTCAGTTGAAGCCATATACCCTGAACCTGCTAAGAAGCCTCTTAGTCTTCAAAATGCTGAACACCAAAGCTTCACTCAGCCTATTGAGGGAGTCCAAGCAGTAACTCGTGTCTATCCAATGGCTGGAAACACTCGTCTACCTCATCGTGCGCCAACTGAAGCTACTAAGAGCACAATTGCTCAAAGGCCTCGGAAGCACTCTCGGGTCCTAAATGATCGAGAACTTCTTGTGGCCCTGCATCAGCAACAAGATAAGCATCATTTTTGGCTCAAGCGTCAGATGCAAAGCCTCTTGGTGGACGTAAATCGCATTCGCAACCTTGCCACCAAGAATGCATTTGTCACTCACGAAACTTGTCGGCGATCATGGAAGAGTTTGACCCTGCTCAGTGCTAAAGCAGATCTTCAAGACGATGGCTTCACTAAAAGATTCAAGTTTGACTCCACTCCTCCACGGAATGCTGTCCTACGAAGAACTCCATATCTTGAAGACTCTAACGATTCTTCCTCCGCGACCACTGTGCATGCCAATATGATCGATGATGAAGATGATGCTACCTCACCACCCCCTACTTCTGCACGCATCGACACTGCACCAAGTTCGTCTGCACCGCCAAACAACAACGACAACCCTACTGCTTCACCTACTCCTCATGAGGACGAGTAGATGCTCTATGTCTTCAAACCTTTTTGGTCATTACTGACAAAAGGGGGAGAAGCATATGAGTTGATAGTCTTCAAGCGGGTTCATAAGGGCGGTTGCTTTATATTTTTGCCTAGTGCTTACAACTCTTGCTTTTGATACACTTCGTTCTTTGAGTTGTAACACTTAAACTTGATGTTCGTCTGCTACTTATTTGCGTTTCCACGTGCGATGATAACTTCCCCACTTAGATCATTCTGCAGACGTCCATTTTTCATTATTCATGTCATTCTCTTAGTTATATCATTTCGTGCATGATGAATTATCTTCATAAGTTGAAGAGGATCTCCACAAGTACAACCTGCCATGTGCATTTGCATTCCAAAAGCAAATTATTTATATGCACATATTCAGGGGAAGCCCTTGCCACTTATGAAGACAATACGCTATCCTTTACAATTTCACATACTTCTTTCCCGTTGAAAACTTCAACCAGTTTGTCATCAATCACCAAAAAGGGGGAGATTGTAAGTGCATCTAGTGCCACCCCTAGTTGGTTTTGGAGTATTGACAACAAAGTTGGTTGAGGGACTAATGCGTTTGTGAGAATTGTAGGATAACGCAGGAAGTGTCCCTTATTGATTTGGTTTACCTACCGGAGATGACCCCTAAAAATGTATGAAGACATTGAAGACAATGGTGGTGTGTGAAGATATTCACACTGAAGACTATGACATGAGAAGACATTGAGTGAAGACTATGGAGCGCGAAGACTGAGTTGTTTCGTTGTTTCCTTTTCTTCTTTGTTGAGTCATAGGAACCACCGTACTGTTAAGTGGGGTCCAAGTGAACAAAGTCAGAGTGACTAAAGTGATGCTCAACCAAATCCTATGTCTTCGAGCGAAGACAATGAGTGCAAATCTTATCCAGACCTGGATGAGTCAGCTTTGCTTGTAGCCCAAGTAAAGTTGCCGTGTGTGTTTGAAATCTGACCGTTGGAACACGTGTCAGTTCCTTAGTGACCCAGGGTCATTTCGGACATATCAGGTAGGGTTGCCTTGTGGCTATAAATAGCCCACCCCCTACACCATAAATTGGTGGCTGCTCAGAGTTAGTTTACGGCTTTTGTCGTTTTGAGAGCAACCCACCTCGAAGCCTTTGAGAGAGAAATCCTTGCGAGGACAAAGCCCAAACACCCAGAGCCAAAGAGTGTTAGGCATCACTGAAGTCTTTCTGTCTGTGTGACTTGAAGACTTATTACACTTGAGGACTATGTATCCTCCATCTGGTTAGGCGTCGCGTTCTGAGCATCCAAGAGTCATTGTGGATTGCCGGTGAACGAAGTCTGTGAAGGTTCAGAAGTCTACCTTCAAGACTTACCAGAGTGATTGGGCGAGGACTGTGTGTCCTTAGCTCAAGGGGAATAAGGTGAAGACGCGGTATTCTGAGTTGAATCTCAGCCTCCCTAACCAGACGTACAGTTGTCATAGCAACTGGAACTCGTCCAACAAATCATGTGTCTTTAAATAGTGAGTGGTTCTATCCCTTCCCTCCTTTACTTTGAGTTTGTCTTCGTGAAGTCATTGCTTATTTGTCTTATCTGTTTGACTTCATTGCGTGACTACTATCGTTGATTGGCTTCATACTATCTTCCATCCTGATCCTTACTACCTAGCTGCTATTAGTCTTCATACGTTCACATTATTGCATACTTGACTATGGCTTGCTTGTTGTAGTTTATCTTCCGCTGCATATCAATTAGGTCATTTCTATTGTTTGTCTTTGAAACTTCCACGTTTTGAAGACTTTGATAAAAATCGCCTATTCACCACCCCTCTAGTCGATAACTAGCACTTTCAGTACGTAACCAGCACCTCGAATCCTCTATACTAGTACTATATAAGTAGTAGGAGTAGTAGGGTGGCATGGGCCAGAACAAGCATTCACGTCCAGGAGTACGGCACACGCCACCACCATGACATCCATCTGACACCATATTTCTTAGAGTCCGTGCTAGAGCAATCTCTTCAACCTCGTCGTTTCTCTAACTTCAGCCATCACGCGGCGGGCGAGGTGGGGGTTTGCCGATAGTCGGTTTCCTCAACTGCGGTCCAACTTGTAAGGACAACTCCAACGCACAACCCCAAATGGACCTCCGTTTTGCACGAACTCCAACGATGATTTTGACTAGAAAAGCAAGACCAAAGAAAACAAGAACCGCAAGAATACATTTTACTAGAACATATCCAACTTCCATAACTGCTCCTGTAAGTTGGATTAGTGCCTTCTCGATGCATTCATTGTTGATCAGCAGAGACTCGAGCTTGCGTGCTTCTTTCTTCTTCGAGTGTAAAGAAGTATACATTATTTCCTCACATCTAGTCTCGTGTCTAGCCTCTATTCTAGTAGGAGTATCAACAAGTGCACTAGTCTCATCTCTAGCCTCTATGCTAGCTAAAAGTGCTAGAACATCTACTAAATTGCGCTCTATCAATATATCGGTGTACTCTTCTTCCCAATACCAAAACTTGCATCCATTCTACTCCTTCCGTTCCACAATACATGCCTTCTATGTGTAAAAATATAGATGTATCTAGACATGTTTTAGTATATAGGTACATCCATTTTTGGACAAATGGAAGTCAAGTATTTTGGAACGGAGGGAGTACACAATAAAAATTTTAAGTTAGCACAACTAGTCTAATCCGAGAACACAACCGAAGACTTGGCCGGGTTCTTCCTCCTTTTGCCGACACGTGGGACATCCAGCATCCAGGTCGTGTCATGCAAGAAAATAGAGTGGTAGTTGAAGCCATGTGATGTGCATCTTGGGTTAAACTGTAAATAGAATCTTACTACTCTTGAGTAACTCCAAAAGCAGCCACTGAAGATCTTTATTGGATTTGTTTTTCATCACCAGCATGTCGAGGTGAAAGATGTGTAGGTTCAGTGGGTCCTCTTGCGTTTTCACTGACATGTGGGACCGCATGTGAGCAAACAGACGATGGGCTCCGTGCATCCGCTGGCTGGCTGAGAAGAGGGATAGAGGAGGGCTAAGCACGGACTCCAGGAAATTTGTTCTACGTAACCAACACCTCGATATTCGCGGGTGGTTGTTTCTAGAATAAAAAAAGGAGGTACCCCTACTTATGTTCCTCCCACTACGCCTAGCCTAAGGTTAGTAGGTGACCTTGCGCTTGGCTCTTCGCCTCTTCCGGAAGTCGATGGTTCTACAGTACAACTTCTAGCAATCTGACACCAAATGAACTGTTGCACGTCCACCGCTTGTAAGCAAAACTTTCTACTCGTGCTGCGAGCCACCGCGCACACGTTGGCGAGGGAGAAGGCGTAATCAAGCTTCTCATTGTTCTGCGAGTTGACGGGGCACATCAAAGTTATTTAGTACGTACTCTCTCCAAAAAAAGGGCTGACCATGTCATTGCTACCATCCCGTGCTCCGTCGTTGAGTACATGCACTATTCATGTGCCACCGGGGAGAAAAAATATTGCGTAGGTGCCATCGAAGTGCACGACTCACTTACGCACTGCTTATCTGATTATCTCCATTTTCTTGCATGACACGTGCACCTTGATGCTAGATGTCTCGCGTGTTGGGAAAAGGATGAACAAAGCTCACGTAAAAGAAAAGAGTTGAAGAGCATAGATTCCCGACGACCGAGAAGGAGCAAGGAACCTCGCGGTGGAGCGTCTGCAAGGAACCTTGCGCGTTTTCCCCTATTTTTGTCGCCTGCCCACTTATAAACAAATAAAAGAACGTGAACTTTTCGCTAACCACTAGAAACGGTACATCAGGATGCTAAGTTGAAGATGTTTTATACTCCCTCCATTCCCAAATATAAGTCTTTTTAGAGCTTTCAATACGGGACTACATACGAAACAAAATGAGTGAATCTACACTCTAAAATATGTCTACATACATCCGTGTGTTGTAGTCTATTTGAAATGGCTAGAAAGACTTATATTTAGGAATGGAGGGAGTAGTTTATATTGAATTATTGATAACCACGCAACAAGCCACGCATGTACAGGACGCATGCAGCCACGCATGTACACAGGCCAACGCACTAACTCCATCCGATCCAACCCATGCACATACACGCACAACATGGAGCACACAACGCACGTACACAACACGTGCATGCACACACGCTCGACCGAACAATGCACGTGAATAACACATGCATGCGACACACTCGGTTGCATGGAGGCGTGCGCCATCCGCGGAGACGTCTGGTTCGTCGTGCTATGGCGAAGATTGCACACAACGGTGCATACGCATCACTTGCAGCACCTCTTTGTCGTCGTTGCTCAACTACTAGTCAGAGATGAAGATGACCGCAGCCTCGGCCTTAGAGCTAGCACCGATGGAAAAACACGCATGCTGCACGCACACAAGCACGTATGGAGTGCCCACGATGTGGTGGTGGTGTGTCCCAAGTCGCCTCTACTCCTTCTGTGCACGTTGTCTATCAAGGCGGCTGCATGCTAATGATTATGTGGGTGAGATCTTCTAGGACTCAGATGATGGCGAGGAAAATTATGAGACACAAGGTGACGTACACCATCAAGGTCCACGGTCAAGGGGGTGCTAGTAAGTGCTTAGATGTTCTTAGAGCAAGTACAATAGAGTTGAGTCAGCGGGCTATAAGGAATAAACTAGTATATTTCTGCTTAGTTGGAGGAAAGAGAAGAGGAGAGAGAAGGTAAGCGGGCTCTTCGTGAAGAGCCAGATCTAGCACGTGCTCCTAGGCACTTTGTGAGAATTAAAGGTGGGCCACATAATAAAAAAGTAGTACACTCTTTTGATCTACTATTGTACATGTTGACTATAAGATGGGCTGTAGATGACATGGCACTGGCTTATAGCGAGCAGCTGGCTATACTATTAATCATGCTCTTAGATGAGGTTCTAAGTGCATTAAATGTCTTAGTAACTCAAGTCTTCAATGCATAGGTGCTTAGTTTATTGGTGCCACATCATATTTTATGCCTACATGGCAGGCTTAGCAGCTATACATGGTGGAGCACTGGGAGAGGCCAAGGCTGGTCATAGTGGGGAGTAACTTATACTATAACATATTACTATGTTACTATAAACATCTCTAGAAACCGGAAAGGAGGGAGTAGTAACATAGATTAGTGTCATATGCAGAGTATGGGAGCACATGATATTTCCCCGTCCGGACCGATCCCAAGTTGGCTTCTCACCTTCTTGGCCCAACAAAAACCCATCCCCCCTCCCGCGCGCGCTTCTCGTCCGGCACCAGCTGAGCCCGCTGCTCCACATCAATGGCAAGTCAGGGTGACGCGACCTCTCACTGCTTCCGCCGTTGAAGCGGCGCGCCAATCGAGGGCACCACCCGCTACACGCCCGGCATTTCAGACTACACAGTGGACAGTAACTTTAGAGCAAGTACTACAATAAGATGACATAAGCAGGCTATAAGGATATAAATATAGTATTTGTGCTTAGTTGAAGGAGAGAGAAGAGGAGAGAGAAGAGAAGCGGATTGTAAACGTGTAGCCGGTTGTACTCCAACATACTTTGTGAGACAAAAGGTGGGGCCATTATTAATGATATAGTATTTATATTAAAGGGACTAACGAATGCCTTACTTACTCTGCTTTTTTAGACAAACCTTGGTGGGGCTATAATTGACTTTTTTTGAGCTATTGTTGACTTGGACGTTGGGTTTGGGGGCCAAAGGCCTACTATTATACTCGCATGACTAACCTGACATGTTCTACCCTAGCCGCTGTTGTACCATATGGTTTCGCACCGTTCCAAATCTTAGCGCCACCACGCAATTCTTATCCGGCACTCCTTCCGGCGTGCACCGCGAGAAGGGACAGCAGTCCTCCGAACCCCGCCTTTCGTGATCCTGTACGGGAGAGGGGCGATCAGGTTTTTGGGGAGCACACTCCTGTGACTGCTGCCAGCGATGACTTCCTCAATCACAGCCTTCTTCCCCGACCTCGGTAACCTCTTCATCTATGACATGAGTGACAACATCAACCACATCGGTTCTGCTCCCGCTGTACAATATGTGATTCTGTCCTCCTGGTTTAGTCTGCATCATTACTTTGATGTTTGCAATTGTCGTCATGATCTATTTACTGCTGATTCGGATTAAATCTCATACTAAATTGCTCATATATTCAACAATCCAATCCAAAACGCTGATTACAGGCAACTTACTCCAAGTGGTTTTGCTGCGCTTTTAAAGCCACCTACTTTTAAGGGGGTGCAATATAAAAGGTGGGGCACAAGAGCAGTATATTGGTTTCAGATCATGTACTGCTATGACGCCAGTGAGGGTAAGCTTGAGGGCGATCTTAATCCTACACAGCAGGAAGCTTTTCAGAACATGGATACCCTCTTCAAAGCCACCCTGCTGAGTGTTCTTGACGATTCCATTGTGGATTCATATATGTCATTTGACAGTGGCAAAGACATCTGGGCTGCGCTCGAGGCCACGTTTGGGCCCTCGGGCGCTGGCAATGAGTTGTACGTCATGGAGCACTTCTGTGACTACAAGATGACTGATGAGCGCTCTGTTGTTCAGCAGACTCATGAGATACAGTCACTCTCTAAGGAACTTGAGTACTTCAAGTGTGTGTTGCCAGACAAATTTGTTGCTGGTACCATCATTGCCAAGCTTCCACCTTCATGGAACGATTTTGCTACTTCTCTGAAAAACAAGTGTAGCGACCCGACCTCAGATGGTCAAGTCTCTGTGCTTCCGTGTCATTCCTGGATCGGTAATGCTGACACACACAGTACTCGAAGGATTTATAACAGAGTAGCAATCACACACTTATTACATCGAATGTCTCAAAAGAGAACTTATTACAATAATATGGCTTAAGGCCATCTAATGCGATAACAGCGGAAGGCTTGGAAGATAAAGTGAGTCCATCAACTCCAACGGCATAGCTGAGCTGCACGGCAACGACCTACGAACCTTACTCCTCGTTTGAAAAGTCTGCAACATAATATGTTGCAGCCCGAGAACGGGTCAGCACATGGAATATGCTGGCAATGTAACACAAAAGAGCAATAACAGAATAATACTACCACTACATGCATATTTGGCTAGTGGAAAGCTCTATGGTTACAGTTTTGCGAAAAGCCAATTTTTCCCTACTTCAAAGGAATAAATTTTAATTTAACTATCATGGTGGTTGAAACATCATTTGAGAAGGTAACCCCAGCTCAATGATCCCAATTAAAATAGTTAACAACCCAGCAAGATTAATTAGAAGTGTTGAGATACATGCGAATACTCAAGTACTAGATACTCAGAATTGTCCATAACCGGGGACACGGCTAACCATGATTAGATTGTACACTCTACAGAGGTTTGCGCACTTTTCCCCGCAAGACTCGATCGCCTCCGCTGATTCCTCGCACTACATGATGTTTGAGCAATGGATGACCGAGACACAGTCTTTCAGAAACATTAACTCTCTACTCCGGGCAGACCATACCAAACCTACAAACCCACTACCTGCTGATCCAGCTCTTCAAGATCTTCATGTAACTTACTCAACTATGCTAGAGCCCATAATAGCTTGCGGCTGCACACGGATGTTTCTAGCATGAATAGACTCAGTTCCCTTTGAGCCTGGGTGGCGGTCCATAGGAGAATCACACGGTAACCCCGGGATTTCCAAAAATAAAACAGGCAATCACTGGATACCCCAGGTGCCTCAATCCACCCAGATGTGTATTAAAGTTGCCACCTTAAGTAAACCATTAATTTAACAATCTCACATCTGTCATGGAAATCACTCAAACCCAATCCACGTCTACGAGCATAGCATGGCAAAATAAGCAACGCGTAGAAGTAACTCCCAAGGGTTTGATAATAAACAAGGCAATAGGTTCTACCTCAGCAACTACTTCCCAAAACCCACATATTAAAGGCATCCTAGTCATGCAATGTTTGAGGATTGAAACTAATGCATAAAAACTGGGTATGAAAAGAGTATGATCAATATGTTACTTGCCTTGCTGACGATCCGTGAACCCTAGAGACTCGTAGTAACACGCTTCGCACTCCGGGAATTCTATCACAAACAAACAATAACATACATAAGAAACAATCAAAGATGCACAAGTAGAACTCCAAATAAAAGAGTTTGACCGGAGAGTTCAACTTAAGAACTCCGGTTTGCAAAAAGAATCAAATCAAACGGAGCAACGAAACTCCAACGGCAAAAAAAACAAGATCCGTTTACTAATCTGAACTAGGGGCAAATTTTACAGAGATAAAAACTTGTTTGAGTTGATTATTCAGAAAGAAGGTTTCGAGATGAAACTCCAGGTGCTTGAATCGCCTGATTCCGATAAACGAGCGAAAAGATAAACAGGTTCGAACATCGGATCAGAAATCGCGATCAGAATAATCGCGGAATAAATCCGATACAAAGAAAAACGACGAACGGCTAAACGAACGAACGTTCGTTAACAGAAACTAAAGGATGAACACGTTCGTTAGAACGAACGGACGAGCGAACGCTCGCTAAATAAATAAACCGAAGAATAAAACCGATCTATAAAAAAATGAACCAGGGTTTTTCTCAAAAAAAACCGAAGGGGTTTTATTCGAAAAACAAAACCGGCGGCGGGGTGGCTACCTCCGGCGAGGTCGTCCGGCAGGGCGGGCGGCTCCGGCGGGGCTCGGCGAGGGGTGGCGGGGCTCGGCGAGGGGTGGCGGGGCTCGGCGAGG
>NC_041387.1:596749995-596755705 GCF_002162155.2 Triticum dicoccoides | reverse complement strand
GGCGCACGGCGGCGCGCGCGGGGAGGCGGCGGCGAGGCGGGCCGGCCTGGCTGGGCCCTTGGCCCGGTCGAACGCGGGGGGTTTTTTTTTAAAACATTCCGCCGACTAGAAAAATCCTAGAAAAAAAATATAAATAAAAATCTAAAATTTCCAAAACAAGTTTTCTCCGTCTAAATAAAATATTTAGAACAAGATGAACTTTTCTTGGCCCCTAAAATGCAATTTTTAAAACATGCAAAAAATTTCTAAGGCAAATAAAATTCCGAATAAACTCAAATAAATCCAAATAATGATTTTAACATTTTTCCTTCGATATTTCAATAGTTTTGGAGAAGTCATATTATCTCCCCTCATTTATTAATGAAATATTTTCCGAAGAGAAATAATTAAAATCAAAATCCTCGTCTCCACTATTTGATAAAAATTTCAAATATGAAAATTGGAAAATCCCCAACTCTCTTCGAAGGTCCTTGAGTTGCTTAGGATTTCGAGGATTGCAAACGAAAAAACAATAAAATATGATATGCATGGATGACCTATGTATAACATGCCAAATTGGAAATTTGGGATGTTACAAACCTACCCCCCTTAAGATGAATCTCGCCCTCGAGATTCAGGTTGGCTAGAAAATAGGTGCGGGTGGTCCTTTCAAATATCCTCTTCTCGCTCCCAGGTGGCTTCCTCCTCAGTATGATGACTCCACTGAACTTAGTATCCTTCGTTAACAATTCAGTCATTGGTTTAGCAATCTTGGAAAAAATCTCAATGAATCTCCGATAATATCCTGCGAGTCCAAGGAAACTGCAGATCTCGCCAACTGAAGTGGGTGCCAACCATTCAGTGACCGACTGAACCTTACTGGGATCCACTGCTATACCCTCTCCTGATATAACATGCCCAAGAAATCCAACTTCTTTCAACCAAAACTCACACTTGCTGAATTTGGCGTATAACTGGTGTTCCCTGAGTTTCTCGAGAACCAAACGCAAGTGTTCCGCATGCTCCTCTTCGTTCTTCGAGTATATCATAATATCATCAATAAATACCACAACAAACTTGTCCAAATACTCGATGAACACCTTGTTCATCATACTCATGAAATAGGCAGGGGCGTTAGTCAGTCCAAATGACATGACCGTGTACTCATATAATCCATACCGCGTGGTAAACGCTGTCTTTGGTATATCCTTCTCTCGGATCTTCAACTGATGGTATCCTGATCGTAGATCAATCTTTGAAAACACCTTAGCTCCTTGTAACTGATCAAGCAGATCATTAATCATCGGTAAGGGATACTTGTTCTTTATCGTTACTTCATTCAGAGCACAGTCAATACTTCCTCCATACTTCGACATCCAGTCCATTCCTAATATCACATCCAATCCTTGCGACTCCAAGATAATTAGGTCAGACGGAAATACATGTGTGCCAATGATTAGGGGTATCTGGGTGCACCAACTGCTAGCCATGTACTCTGCTCCAGGCGAGCTCACTAAAAGGGGTGTCCTAAGGGTTTGGGTTGGTAACTTGAACTTTTCCACAAATCCCCTTGATATGTATGAATGCGATGCACCAGTGTCGAAAAGAACAATTGCGGTAAATGACTGAACCAAAAACTTACCTATTACCGCGTCCGGCTGCTCTTCAACTTCCTCCACGTTAACGTGGTTCACTTGTCCTTTGTTGAATGGGTTGGGCTTCTTCCCAGCGCTCCCATTTCCGTTTCCATTCTTTCCTTCAGAGCAGTCATTGGCATAGTGCCCGGTCTTCCCGCACTTGTAAGAAACAACTTGACTTAAGTCCCTCTTTGCGGGTGTAGATGGGTTAGAGCGATTCTGATTATTGTTGGCTCTATTCCCATTCCCGTTCTTCGCACCATTATGGTTATGCGATCCTCCTCCAGCATGGTTATGACCTCCATGGTTATGCACAAGTCCTCCCCAGTTCGGGGTTAAACGAGGCTTCTGGTGAGCTCCTAAGTTGTATTTCCCTTGTCCATACTTCCTCTTACGATTCTCAATCTGCTGCTGCTTCCCTTCAATCATTAGGGCCTTATCTACCAACTCCTGGTAGTTGTTGAAGGTTGCTACCATCAACTGCATACTCATCTCATCATTCAGCCCTTCCATAAACTTCTCCTGCTTCACGGCATCTGTGGCCACATCATCAGGGGCATAACGTGATAACTTGTTAAACTCATCCATGTACTGGCCAATAGTACGGTTCCCCTGGCGTACATTGCGAAACTCACGCTTCTTCATCTACATAGCTCCAGTAGAGACATGGGCAGTACGAAAAGCCTGCTGAAACTGAGTCCATGTGACAGTGTCGATAGGATAGGTGGTTGTGAAATTCTCCCACCATGCTGCTGCAGGTCCATCCAGTTGGTGTGCGGCAAAATGCAACTTCTCAGCATCTGTGCATCCTGCGGTGGTTAACTCCCTTCCAATACGACATAGCCAATCATCTGCAACTATTGGCTCGATGCTACTGGAGAACACCGGCGGCTGTAACCTTAAGAAACGGGCGAGGTTATCCACTGGCGGTGGGTTGTTGTTGGCATTGTTGTTATTGGCATTGCCCTGGTTCTGAACTAGCAATTGCATCAAGGCATTCTGCTGCTGGATCAACTGCGTGATCTCCGGTGGAAAAACAAAATCGGGGTCTCTTCTCGGAGGCATCTGATGGGTTTAGATGGAAGAGATTAGAATAGAAAAAGATCTAGGGGAGAAACACTACCCATATGTATATGAGGCAAACACAAGCATTCATTCAATCAATCAAGCAAGGGCATACAAAACGGTCTAGGACTATCGCAAAAGTGCTCACTACTACTAGTTACATGGGGGAATACTATTATTATATGGTGGTCATCTAGAAAATTTGATCGGTGGAAGACTCCATGATGTCTGCTCCAGATTCATCTTCGTAGTCATCATCACTTGAATCTGAATCGGTGTCGTCGATGATGATGTAGTTGTCCGGACAAGCGGGACCTCCTTCCTCTTCTCTCGGGGCTGGTCCTCCCATGAAGATTCCGATCTTCTCGACTAGGTCGTCATTCTTCTCCAATAGGGTCTTGATTTCCTCCTCATATCCATCGTGTGTGAACTTAAGTTCTTCCTCCAGCTCGATGATCCTAGTTTTCGCCTTCTTCAACTCGATCATGTCTGCGCACATCTGGTTCTCCTGCCGTCGAATGTACTGGTTTTGCTCCTGGATAAAGGCTGCGACAGATCTATCCTTCCTGGTGCTGATCATCTCCCATTGTTCATCTCGGCGCCCACATATTTGATAGGTGGTGTCCTCAAGGTCCTTGTTGTAGATTTCTCCGATGCGTCCCATGGTAATATGAGCTGCCATACTCTTGCCAAGGCTCCAAGTGGGTGCTTCGAAAGAAAACTCTATGGGTTTAGAATTTGGCGAGAACGTTCTTCCTGGAACTCGTACTTGAATCATCCAGCGCTCTTCTTCTGGTAAGGTGGCGTTGTACGTCCTGGTGAAGCTTGGTATTCCAATATTCAGGTACCTAGTGACTTCCTTCAAGTGGCGTCCAAAAGGTGAGTCTTCATCTGGTTGTGCAAACTTGGTCTTCATCTCCTTCATCCTAAAGAGTGGAAAAAGAAGAGGAGTCAGAAATGAGAAGAGAAGAGTGGCCTATGGTTTATCTTAGTGGTCGTGTCCTACACTCAGCGTGTGCTCTGATACCATCTTGTAGCGACCCGACCTCAGATGGTCAAGTCTCTGTGCTTCCGTGTCATCCCTGGATCGGTAATGCTGACACACACAGTACTCGAAGGATTTATAACAGAGTAGCAATCACACACTTATTACGTCGAATGTCTCAAAAGAGAACTTATTACAATAATATGGCTTAAGGCCATCTAATGCGATAACAGCGGAAGGCTTGGAAGATAAAGTGAGTCCATCAACTCCAACGGCATAGCTGAGCTGCACGGCAACGACCTACGAACCTTACTCCTCGTCTGAAAAGTCTGCAACATAATACGTTGCATCCCGAGAATGGGTCAGCACACGGAATATGCTGGCAATGTAACACAAAAGAGCAATAACAGAATAATACTACCACTACATGCATATTTGGCTGGTGGAAAGCTCTATGGTTACAGTTTTGCGAAAAGCCAATTTTTCCCACTTCAAAGGAATAAATTTTAATTTAACTATCATGGTGGTTGAAACATCATTTGAGAAGGTAACCCCAACTCAATGATCCCAATTAAAATAGTTAACAACCCAGCAAGATTAATTAGAAGTGTTGAGATACATGCGAATACTCAAGTACTAGATACTCAGAATTGTCCATAACCGGGGACACGGCTAACCATGATTAGATTGTACACTCTGCAGAGGTTTGCGCACTTTTCCCCGCAAGACTCGATCGCCTCCGCTGATTCCTCGCACTACATGATGTTTGAGAAACGGATGACCGAGACACAGTCTTTCAGAAACATTAACTCTCTACTCCGGGCAGACCATACCAAACCTACAAACCCACTACCTGCTGATCCACCTCTTCAAGAGCTTCACGTAACTTACTCAACTATGCTAGAGCCCATAATAGCTTGCGGCTGCACATGGAAGTTTCTAGCATGAATAGACTCAGTTCCCTTTGATCCTGGGTGACGGTCCATAGGAGAATCACACGGTAACCCCGGGATTTCCAAAAATAAAACAGGCAATCACTGGATACCCCAGGTGCCTCAATCCACCCAGATGTGTATTAAAGTTGCCACCTTAAGTAAACCATTAATTTAACAATCTCACATCTGTCATGGAAGTCACTCAAACCCAATCCACGTCTACGAGCATAGCATGGCAAAATAAGCAACGCGTAGAAGTAACTCCCAAGGGTTTGATAATAAACAGGGCAATAGGTTCTACCTCAGCAACTACTTCCCAAAACCCACATGTTTGAGGATTGAAACTAATGCATAAAAACTGGGTATGGAAAGAGTATGATCAATATGTTACTTGCCTTGCTGACGATCCATGAACCATAGAGACTCGTAGTAACACGCTTCGCACTCCGGGAATTCTATCGCAAACAAACAATAACATACATAAGCAACAATCAAAGATGCACAAGTAGAACTCCAAATAAAAGAGTTTGACCGGAGAGTTCAACTTAAGAACTCCAGTTTGCAAAAAGAATCAAATCAAACGGAGCAACGAAACTCCAACGGCAAAAGAAACAAGATCCGTTTACTAATCTGAACTAGGGGCAAATTTTACAGAGATAAAAACTTGTTTGAGTTGATTATTCGGAAAGAAGGTTTCGAGATGAAACTCCAGGCGCTTGAATCGCCTGATTCCGATAAACGAGCGAAAAGATAAACAGGTTCGAACATCGGATCAGAAATCGCGATCAGAATAATCGCGGAATAAATCTGATAAAAAGAAAAACAACGAACGGCTAAACGAAGGAACGTTCGTTAACAGAAACTAAACGATGAACACGTTCGTTAGAACGAACGGACGAGCGAACGCTCGCCAAATAAATAAACCGAAGAATAAAACCGATCTATAAAAAAACGAACTAGGGTTTTTCTCAAAAAAAACCGAAGGGGTTTTATTCGAAAAAAACCGGCGGCGGGGTGGCTACCTCCGGCAAGGTCGTCCGGCAGGGCGGGCGGCTCCGGCGGGGCTCGGCGAGGGGTGGCGGGGCTCGGCGAGGCGGTGGCGGCGGCGC
>NC_041387.1:596747506-596749476 GCF_002162155.2 Triticum dicoccoides | reverse complement strand
GCAGGGCGCGGCGGCGGTGGCGGGTGGTGGCGGGGTATTTAAGGAGGGGGGGCGGCTCCGCCTTGGGGAAGGGGGCGCCCGGGGAGGAGTCCGGCTCGGACTCCCCTCAGCGTCCGTGCGGCGCACGGCGGCGCGCGCGGGGAGGCGGTGGCGAGGCGGGCCGGCCTGGCTGGGCCCTTGGCCCGGTCAGGCGCGGGGTTTTTTTTAAACATTCCGCCGACTAGAAAAATCCTAGAAAAAAATATAAATAAAAATCTAAAATTTCCAAAACAAGTTTTCTCCGTCTAAATAAAATATTTAGAACAAGATGAACTTTTCTTGGCCCCTAAAATGCAATTTTTAAAACATGCAAAAAAATTCTAGGGCAAATAAAATTCCGAATAAACTCAAATATAATCCAAATAATGATTTAACATTTTTCCTTCGATATTTTAATTGTTTTGGAGAAGTCATATTATCTCCCCTCATTTATTAATGAAATATTTTCCGAAGAGAAATAATTAAAATCAAAATCCTCGTCTCCACTATTTGATAAAAATTTCAAATAAGAAAATTGGAAAACCCCCAACTCTCTCCGAATGTCCTTGAGTTGCTTAGGATTTCGAGGACTGCAAACGAAAAAGCAATAAAATATGATATGCATGGATGACCTATGTATAACATGCCAAATTGGAAATTTGGGATGTTACAACAAGAGACATTAGTTTTCTGTTTTGGATCTCATTGGCACTCTTGATTTTGAGGAGAAGGCGAGAGCAAAAGACACACGTGCTCGGGTCGCTGAGGGAGCTTCTAGTTCCCACATGGTACACGAGAAGAACTTCCAGCCCAACTAGCCCCAAAACAACAAGAACAAATCTCAGGGGAAAGGCAAGTTTGATGCAAAGAACAAGCCGTCACATTCTACCAACTTCAAGAAGAATTCTCATAACGGGAAGGGATACAAACCTCAATTTTGGTAGCACCGCACAAAATTTATATGGCTGCATCTACCTGATGTCAGCTAACCTCATGGTGCTCCAGGTATTCCTACATTCGTAACTAGGTACAATGACCACCGCAAGATGAAATTAGCTTATTCGTACGTTGGCTTGCTGAATGCAGTGCGAAACGATCCTGTCATGTGTGGAGGAGCAAACAAGCAGTGCAGCCGAAGGTGGAAATCAACCAAGGACTTATGAAATTATATATAATCTTCCTCAGGCAGGTTAGTATCCCCTTCATCCAGATGATCGTGTTTTGTCATTCCGAGCTATTGATATGTGCTGCTATTTTGCAACACCGTTTAAGTATAGCTACTATTTTCCTATCTTTCCAGTTTCAGGATAATGAATATGATTTCAGGGGAACTTCACAATATGGACTCATGTTGAGTCATCTCTATTGCCTCATGTGTTTGCTGCAAATGTGTCAGCATCAATTGCAAGATGAGGCAGCTAGCTAGGAGTGGAGTTGCCAACATGCTCAAAGTGCTCGCAACATTGAGAAGAAACAAGCATGCCCAGGAAATTAATGCGTGCGCAGGGAGGCCCTTTGCTCAGAGAATCATCGACCGATTTTCTTTATTTCCACACCTTCCCACAACTTTGTATTGGTTATAGTATGGTGAATCATTGAGATGCATAGACATGCTGAACTTTGGTTCTTCTGAATGTTAGTATGCATACCGTATCTTCTGAAGCTTAGCTTAATGTGAGTGTCTGCATCCAGTACCGCATCCTCTAATTTGGTGGATGCACACAGAGAAAATAAATCTCCTTAATTTACTCCATAACCACCCCATTAAATAGGCCTCATAACAAACCAGGTGCATGCAGTGGCCGGCGGGCACATGCATCCTACATGCATGGCCAGTCAGCCAAGTCCATGCGCCAGCTCCAATGCAGCAACGCAAAAGAAGAGAGCGGTTCTTGGGAAAAAGCGAGTAGTTAGTGCAGCGGGCCTTATAAACACGACCAGCTCGCTCTCCC
>NC_041387.1:596743280-596747008 GCF_002162155.2 Triticum dicoccoides | reverse complement strand
GGAACCGGTAGAATCTCCGGTGGACCGCATCAGCGATCTCCCGGACGTCATCCTTGAGGAGATCATATCGCTTCTCCCCACCAAGGATTGCTGCCGCACACAAGTCCTCTCAGCTTGGTGGCGCCCTCTATGGCGCACCATGCCCCTCAATCTCGAATGTCGTCA
This sequence comes from Triticum dicoccoides, assembly GCF_002162155.2. Taxonomy (NCBI): domain Eukaryota; kingdom Viridiplantae; phylum Streptophyta; class Magnoliopsida; order Poales; family Poaceae; genus Triticum; species Triticum dicoccoides. The sequence goes on along the minus strand of NC_041387.1, from coordinate 596,746,843 downwards.
GATATCTGTCCTTCCTGAATTTGATCTCCTTAGAGACATCGTCTCTTCTCACCAGCAGGGCCTCGTTCAATGCCTCTGCATCCCGACACGCTACCTGCTGTCCATACCCGGCAAGGTGGATGCTTAGCTGACATCCCCTGAATTCAGAAAACCCCAGCAGTTTGAGTTGTACCATTACCACAAAAGTTTCGTACCACGAACACACCAAGAATTCGTGCCCACACCACTGTTTTCCATCTCGCGGTTTTCCTCCTCTCTACACACCGCCACCTTCGCCCGGTGCCATCTACCAGACGATCTGGTACAAATGCTTCGACTCCCACTGCTAAAAAAACTTTCGCTTGTGGTGGTTTATTTGTCGGAGGCCTCATTGCACAGCATCATCCACTCCAGTTGCCCTGCCCTGAAGCGCTTGCTGATTGTTTTGGGAATAGAAATCAGTATCAGTTGTCTCCAAATAAAGTCGCCTCACCTTAAAAGCATTGGAATTTGTTTTAAAGGACAGCAGCTCATCATTGAAGATGCCCCTTCACTTGAAAGGTTGCTCCTTCATAATTGTTATACACCTTCAGAAATAACTATCGTCTCTGCGCCCAAACTGGAGACCTTGGGTGTAATTTGTGACCCGTTTAATAATCACAAGGAGTTGGTGTTTGGCTCCTCACTTTTTCATGTACCATATATTATCATATACACATTTGTAATCATATGATACATTTTTCATTTGTGCGCATAAGTTTTATATCATCTTGGAGTACACTTTGGGTACTAATATTATGTTATATGCTCAATGAAGAGTCCGTCCATTGATAGCCTATCAACGCTACTGGATTCTGTCAAGATCATATATATCAGAATGTATAGTTTTGATCTCAACATAATTATTGGCTTGCTGCGATGCTTTTGATCTCGGGAGAATTTATACATAGAGGTGATGATTTCATGCACATTGAAAGCCCGTATATATTGTACTATAATTAACTGTTCAGCTGTCGTTCTTTCGACATACTCTTTTTTCAGACCTTAACTGTTTTCAATCTTCATGTCTACTTAGGCAGAACCACATGGAGAACAACATATAACCAATCGGTGGCGTAATAAGCACAAGGATTTTCTCAGTTCTCATGGCATTCGTTTGAGGACAATAACGATGGGACGATATGCATCCAACCAGGCAAACAGAAGCTTTGTCACATTCTTCCTGTTGAATGTGAGGTTACTATTGTCCATGAGGCTTAATTTTTACAGCAAGATATTTCTCACGGACGGACATGTTGAACAGCAAAAAACAAGTTTCAGGTGGACAAATGGGCTTCTAAACGTGCTCGGCTTCTATTTACAACAAGTTGTAGTCATCCTAGAATAAATATTTTGCACAGGATGTTAATTTTATGGATCGGGCCGATCCATTTGTTTGTGACTGCAAAAACGAGTGGTTGGGTTAGATGTTACTGTCATGTTCAATCTGGGTTTTGTCTAAAAATTTGATGAGCAATTAATTCTTGGGCTTTTTGTACCATTTGTATGCTTGAGTTGCATGTTGTTTCCCTCATACTCCCCTCCACCTGCCACAACACTCCCGCATCTTCCACGGCTGCTGTTCGTTCCCGTCCGAGGCTTCGCCGTCGTTCTCCGCCTTGGTTCGCTCGCTGTGCCCGCCGCCGTCTGGCATTGTCAACATGGTCAACAACCAAGAGGAATCAGGAGATGACTGTACGTGGAGAGGCTGACAGTAGGGACCCACCAGGGTCATTGCATTTCGCAAGTAGGTGCCTCGTTATTACAAGCCAAAAAATACTTCCTCCTAATTGTTTGACAACTAGGTACCACGCCATTGTCAATGTAGTCAATAAACAAGAAAATTGCACAACGAGCGGATAACACCAGGGACCCAGCAGCTCGCCCAGTTATTTTTTAGTTTCAGAGACGGAGCTCAACTACGCGTTGTGCGGGGGTTGTGGCCCGTCTAGCCCACGCTTACGCTTTTATTAAGCACATGACGAGCCCAGTTGATATTTTTTCCTTTCTGAAATTGGCTAGCCCAGTTCTTTTTTTGGAGAATACCAAAACCGAGGCCTACTTGCTTTTATCAGCCCTGCTGGGCTGCAAATATTTCAAGACGAGGAGGGATGTAACTTGTAAGAAATGGGCTTCCCTAGAAAATGGGCTATAAGTTGTAAGAAATGGGCTATGAATTTTTAAATCAAAGCCAACCGGCAATTGCATTAAAATAACATTTTTTTCAGGATTTCTCTACTCTGTACTCTTATAAAAACCAAAGCCAATTGGCAATTACATTAAAATATCATATTTTCTCCCACAAGATAAACTACTCATACAAATGCATCTTCATGTTCCGTGCAACGAACGGGCATCTTGCTAGTTAAGATTCTAAATTTCATTCATTTTTTGCGGAGAATTGTTTTTTGAATTTTATTTTGATATAAATTTTTGAAAATTATTTTTAACGTGACTCGAAATTTCGTGATTAGGAGAGTTCGAAGCCCACCAAAATATGCAAAATCTCATTGAATTTTTTAGCAGTGCCCAGAATATATGGTCTGTAATGCTAATAAAAAGAATATGGGCTTCAAATATCCTTAAGAATTAGCAAATGGGCTGTAAATTATTGAAATAATGGCTAATGGGATGTATGTTGTTTTCCACAGATTTGGAGGCTGACTTCTGGGCCTACTAGGTGGACGATGACGCTGTCCTAAAAAAATTTTGACGCGTATGCAAGGCTTTGTCAACTTAGCCAACACACATGAGTGACTGTTGGATGTCCATCCAACGGCCGTTGTGCTTCTTCAATCTCTGATCTTCCTGCTCCAACCGCCCAAACCAGCGCCGGCGGGACTTCCTGCTCCCTCGTCCCATGGCCGGTTGTGCTGCCGCCAGGCCATCCCTCTAACCACCCACACATCCTGTTATTTTCCGGCGACGTCAGCCTCACCCCGCAGTCGACCAGTCAGCGCTCATACTCCCCTCAGCGTGGGCATCCGCTGCAGTGGCTTCGCCGGCTCCGGGTGGTTCTCTTCCTGGGCCTCACCCTCCACTACAAAAAAAGACACATCCGTGACATTTTGGGCCGAACGAAAAAAAATTAAGTCATACATATGACACTTCTATGATGATAATTGTGACAAAACACGGTATCATCATAGATGTGGTGGTCTCCTACTTCGATGACAAAAAATCATGACAGAAAATGGGCTTTTCGTCCTGGGCGGGCCGGAGACGCAGCTGCATGACATTCTTTGGGCCGTCCATGACAGAAAAAACCGTGGTAGAAGCGAGGGGGAGGAAACTTTCGGGGAGTTGCCGGTTACGGTGGGAGGTCGGGGGCCAAGCGATGCGCGTTTCTCTCGTACACGTATGGGTGTGTGTGCGAGGCGTTGGCTCTAACTGAACCCGAGCGAGGCGTTGGGCTCTAACTGAACCCGAGCGATTGCACTGCAGGCTACGCGTTACTGAACCTGAGCGATCGATCGATGGCTGTTAACTGAACCCGATGGAGCGATTCCTTCGCTACTGCTGCTAACTGAAGCTGATCGATTGGA
>NC_041387.1:596716675-596742741 GCF_002162155.2 Triticum dicoccoides | reverse complement strand
GACCCCCGTTTCGACCATAGCGCTCCAACACAAGTCTGTTTCATCCGTTTTGCGGTACGCCACACCCCTCCCGATCAACAGGACCCCCGTTTCGACTGTAGGAGGTCTGTTTCCTCCGTTTTGCGGTACGCCACACCCCTCCCGATCAACAGGACCCCCGTTTCGACCGTAGGAGGTCTGTTTCCTCCGTTTTGCGGTATGCCACACCCGTCCCGATCAACAGGACCCCGTTCCGAACGTAGGAGGTCCGTTACCTCCGTTGTGCGGTACGCCAGGCCTCGTTTCCATCGCCTGTTCCGTCCAGGCCGGTTGGCTCCCACGCGTTCCGTTGCCTCCCGATGAACATGACGCATTACGTTGCCTCCCCATGAACACGACGCATTCCGTTGCCTCCCCATGAACACGACGACGACGATGTTTCTCCGTTCCGACACAGCCATGTACACAAGCCCTGGCCGTACGTATGCGCGAGTAGGCGTTCGAGACACTGCCCATATGTACGTATGTGGCCGTATTTTCTTTCTTGCACCCTCGCCGTTGTACGTACGTATACATGCTATGTGTGTGCCTCTACTACGACACGTGCGCGTCTCTACAATGACCAGTATGTACGTACAGGTTCGCGACCAGAATGACAACACTACGTACGCTTCGACCAGGTGAGTCCCGACTGTCAGTCACCTCCTTGCGTGCGAAAATGTAGCAGGTCCATTTCGAAAAAAAATGTAGCTGGTGCGTCCCAGCAGTCAGAGGGGCGAATCGTTTTTTGTTTTGCCCGGACGCACTTCCTTTGTGTGCGAAGACGTAGCTGGTGGGTCCCAGCAGTCAGGGGTGAATCGTTTTTTTTGGCCCAGACGCACTTCCTTGCGTGCGAAGATGTAGCTGGTGGGTCCCAGCAGTCAGGGGGCAAATCGTTTTTTTTTGCCCGGACGCACTTCCTTGCGTGCAAAGATGTAGGTGGTGGGTCCCAGCAGTCAGTGGGAACTTTTTTTCGCGAAATACGCTGGCCCGTCCTGTCAGTCCCTGCTGTTAGGTGGAGGAATCATTATTTTCCGCGTAATAAGGAGGCACTTCCTTGCTGCGGCCGTGGACCCACCTGTCAGCCTCTCCACATACAGTCCACGTCCGATGGAAGTCGTTTCTTGACCACGCTGCGCCAAGAGTACCACGGTGGTGGACGACGGTGAGGCCTGGGAAGGGGATGACTCGGAGCCGGGGAAGACGCAGCAGTGGATGCCCGCGCGAAGAGGAGTACAAGGGTTCACTGGTTCGGCTGCGGTGTGAGGCTGCTGTCGCCGCAGAATAACAGGGGGTGTGGGTGAGTAGAGGGATGGCCTGGCCAGCGGTGGCAGTAATAGGGGGCGGTGAGGCCTCCGCGGCATCACAGCCGGCCACGGGAGGCAGGAGCACGCGACACGACCGGCGCTGGTTTGGGTGGCTGGAGCAAGAAGACCAGATGTTGAAGAAGCACTACAATCGTTGGATGAACATCGTACGGTAACAGGAGCTAGAATCGTTCATTTTGACTAAGTTTACAAAGCCCTCCGTCCCCGTCAACTTGGTAGGCCCACAGGACAGCCTCCCAGTATGCTGGGTTCCAGCTGGCAGGGGGAGTATTAATTTTTTGTGCGTAATAAGGAGGCACTTCCCTGCGTGCAAAGATAGCTGGTGGGTCCGACAAGTCAGCGGGGGCCACGTTTATTTCACGAAATACAAAGGCCCTTCTGGTGGGTCCCAGATGTTAGGTGGAGGAATCATTATTTTGCGCGTAATAAGGAGGCATTTCCTTGTGTGAGGCCGTGGACCCAGCTGTCAGCCTCTCCACGCACAGTCTACTTCCGATGGTGTCGTTCGTTGACCACGTTGACCACGCCGCACTGAGCACATCCAAGGTGGTGGACGACGGTGAGGCCCCGGACAGCAAGGAGCCGGAGATGGGAAGACGCGGGAGTAGAGTCGCAGACGAAGAGGTGTACGAGGGTTAACTGGTTCTCGTGCGGTGTGGTTCGGCAGTCGGTGGAGAAGAACAGGAGGTGTGGAGGGGTGGAGGGATGGCCTGGCCAACGGTGGAGTAGCGCTTCATAGCAAAGCGTGCTAAGCAGAGCTGCTAGTAGCAGGAGGCGAGAGGTGGTCCCGGCGGCGCTGGAGGAAGAAGACGAGAGATTGAAGATGGATGCCGGTCGTTGGATCTAAATCCAACGGCTAACATGCCAGAATTATTTGTTGACTAAATTGACAACGACTTGCATTGGCTTCGACCTATTGGCCCACATTTCAGCCTCCAAAAATGTGGCACGTATTCAACCCATCTTTTCAGAATTTACGGTCTTTTTTTTGCGCGGTAGAATTTACAGTCAATTTGATCTTTTTTTTAATTAAAGCCATTAGCTGGGCTGGGTGAACAATTAATGTAGCGTCCATGCGGCCCATTTATGTTATTTCCTAAAAAATTACAGGCCGTCTTCACTTTATCTAGATACACGATTTTGCTGGGCTGATTCTAATTACAATGTTGGGTTGGGCCAGCAATGTTATCAAAAAAATAAAAAAGGGCTGAGCATTTTGTTATCAATATATTTAAATAATAAGTGATATTATTACATTCTTCCTTAAATCTTACCAAGCTTTTGTACACAATCACTAGGATTTTCGTGCCAAAACAATCCAGGATTTTATTTGTTAAGAAATTATTTTTATAAGTTAATAACATGTGGGATATTGTTTTCTTACATATGTAAGTATCTGTTAAATATATGATGACAATAAAAATAATATATAATAACATATAAAATAATTTATATATATATATATAATATAGTTAGAAGGGAAACATAAGTTGTACCTGGCGTTCCTATTCTTATATACAAAAATAGAACAGACCTCTGCGTTTTTTTCAAAAAAATACATAAATTGGGCTGCCAAAAATAAAACCTCGGATGGGAGGTCCATAGGCCGGCCGATACATGACGGCCCTAAGAAAATACAAACAGGCCCTCCCATCCGAGGTCGTGGGCTGCGCATGTTAAAAATGAAAGCCTAGACGGCGCAGGCCAAAACCAAGTCCAACACTTGCCAAAACTGTGTCCCTCATTTTCTCTGTGTTTCGCACACTCAACATTGTGTGGGCATTTTGACTATGCATCATATGAAGATGTGTTATGCATGAATGTTGATCATCATGATGTTTACTGGCTGGTAGTTCCATTTTCGACCATGAATAAAACTTCCAAAATGATGTTAACCCTGTTTGAAAAGGCCCTGTTAATATAAATGCTCTGCCTCTGAAAGTTGCAGTTTTTTATCTGAAACTGAACCTGCAGTTTCTTATCTGAAACTGAAACTTGCAGTTTCTTCTCGTCTGCACTTTTATACTCCTATGAAACTACATTTTTTAAGTGCTAAAAATAGATCTCTAGAATTCATAAAATTCTTCATATGCTCAATACTGCAAATCTGAAATTAAAAATACATTCATATCTGAAAGTACTCTCAAAATACACAACACAAAACACAATTCACAACCTGCAAATACTGACAACCCTAAGCTCCTCCTGACAGTTCACAACCTGCCCGACTATTGGGCTGGGGGTGGGGGGCAGCCCCCTCCTATTCCTCGGCGGCAGACAGCCACCCCGTGAGACGATGTGAATGGCGAGGGACACGATGGCGGGGAAGCGTCGTCGGGCCAACTGCTTTTCTCCTCTTGCAGTTGGGTTCGGTCGACAAAGACTCCACCGGCTCGCTCCGGCAGGACACCCTCACAAACGGCACCCTGTAGATGCTCGATCCTTCAATCTCTGGTGGATGCTCCATCTGCGATTGATACTCCCACCACCGCTCCCTCACGATCGGATTCGGTGAATCTGTTTGCTCCATGGCCTAGAGGAGCAGCTCTATGTACTCCGGCGCGACTCCCTCTGGGAGTATCTCCGCCTTTTCGCTCTATTGCAGATATTTGGCCATGGATGTCGCCGTCGCCGCTAGTTGGTCCTAGTTGTCAAACCAAGACTGTATCTCCAACATCCTAGCTAGCTTCACAGGGTCGCTGTCTGCGATCCTCACGTATCAGTTATACTCCTCCATGGATCTACTTCTCCACAGCACCTTCACTCGCCGGCGGTGGTTTTTTAATGGAAGAGGAGAGGAGCAGCGTTGGTTTTGGATTAGAATGGGAGAGGAGCGATGCTGGTTTTGGATTGGAACAGGAGAGGAGGGGCAGTGGTTTTGAAATGGAAGAGGAGAGGAGCGGTGCTGGATTTAGATTGGAACAGGAGAGGAGCGGCGGTGGTTTAAGAGGAGAAGAGCGGAAGAGCGGTGCTGGTCTTGGAAGTTTTTTTTTGTTGTTTTGTGTATTTTGGGTCAAAGTTTGACCACATACTATATGTGACAAGCAACATGTGAATGCATGTCAATAAAAATTGTATCGTTTGGTTCATATCTGAATGTACTTTCAAATTATATTATTTTTGCAACGTATAACATATATTTTATGTGCGAAAATCATGGTCAATTATGACCCAGAATAAAAGGAAGACTAGTTAATGTGGGGTCTCTTTCTTAATTTAAGGGTAAATTGATTTTGATTTTGATCCAGTCACAGCGCGCCGGCCCTCTCACCCAATCCTAAATCGCTGCCGCACACTCCTCTCCCTCTTCTCCATTGCAAAACCACCTCCTCTCCTCTCCATCATCTCCATTCCAAAACCATTGTCTCGCCTCTCCCTCTTCTAATATTCTTTATTGCAAAACCACCTCCTCTCCTTTCCATCATCTCCATTCCAAAACCACCTCCTCTCCTCTCCATCATCTCCATTCCAAAACCACCGTCTCGCCTCTCCCTCTTCTGATCTTCTCTCCATTGAAAAACGGCCTCCTCTCCTCTCCATCATCTCCATTCCAAAACCACCTCCTCTCCTATCCCTCTTCTCTATTGCAAGACCACTGTCTCTCCTCCCATCTTCCAAAGCTAGCACCGGACCACTCAGAACGACATCTATGGAGAGGATGCAACAGCAAATCAAGCAGATCGCCGGCGGCGACCAGGCAAAGTTAGCTAGGTTGAAGGAGATCCTTAGTTGGTTTGACAATGAGTGGGAGATTTCGAGGACGATGCAGGCCATGTGGCAATGTATGCGAAAGAGCAAGACGGCGGCGATGAGGGCGGCGATGTACATGTACTCCTCGGTAACAGTCACACTGCAGTCCTCCAAGTTCATCGAGTATCTCCTATGGGCGATGGAGCAGACAGATTCGCCCGAGGCGATAGTCAGGTGGAGGTGGTGGGCATACAGGTCGAAGGTCGAGCACCCAGAGGATAACAAATCGATCGAGTATGGTTTGCCATTCGTGAGGGTGCAGAGCCAGCCGGAGCCACAGGAGTATTCGTTCTCCCACCGCAAGAGGAGGCCGAATGGCGCAACGTCGCTTCCCCGCCGTTCTCCACAGTTCCCTCGATGCTCGCGTCATTTCGACGGCGGCTGTAGGGTTTAAGGTAAGCTTCGCACTAACCTAATCTTCCACCTGCTCATGCTTATAATCAGTGTGACAGCTAATGAAAATCATGCTTACAATCAGTCTCCGAGTACTACGCCAATCACCCTAAAATAGCTCTGGACCTTTGGATCAAAGTTGTGACACGGTGTAGAAATAAAGAAAAATAGATTGGTGCTTCTTTCAGAAAAGAGTACTCCCTAGGAAACTCCCAATATAAGCTACTAGTATTTGGTTAGAGGATTTGCTGCCGAGAAAGATCCGTCGACAGAGAGCGCCACACATCTCACTGGTGGTGGAGGATGCCAATGCGTGCATGCAGCATGGTTGGTGTAGGTAATTTTTACTTGGCACACCTAGCACTCTGCATATATGGCAGTTCCATATGTACATTTGTGCAGTTCCACCAAAATGCAGCTGAATAACCCTGTTTGCACAGATAATGAAAAAGCGTGATTACATTATAGTGGCACTAGTTGATGAAACACACAAAATAAATAGAAGAAAATATTGTGATAGTATCATAGTATGCCATGCTGCGAGGGCGAGATGGGCCTTGTGACGCCTCATACGGTACGCCTCATACTGGACATCATCCCAAGTCTCCCAGATACACCTTCTGCCAGTGATGAACATTAGTGTATAGCGGTAGTACAAGGAGGCGCCTTGAGACATTCAAATCTCTATTTTTGTACATATCAACTAAAATTAAGCACCCCAGTTTGCAGAAACACTTAAACATTAACAATGGGACTAGTTGATGAAACATACTTTAACAAAGAGAAGCACTTTCTTTATCTACATTGGAAATGAAATGATAGATATGAAACTCACTCTATTTTCACTGTATTATTACTTCATTTTATCAGTGACACTAGGGTCGAGCAGGTGGCAAACAAGGTGTACCGTGCGTCGCAAGGATGGAGGCCGGGGGTGCTTAGACTGGGATGCTGAAGCTGGCTCTTTCAGTCACCAACATGGATGATTCAATTCATGGGACCTTTTGGTGCAGTTCACCTAAAATGAAGCAATGTCCCGTGAGCTAGCAGCTTATTCTTCAAAAAAAATAAGAAAAGGGCTCCAGCCCCGGTTCCATTTCCATCAGAAAACGAAACCCACAGAGCTTCTTCTTCATTAGTTGCAATAAAATTGAGCAACATCAAGGTTGGTTGTGAAGCTCCTGGAATGCTCAACTATAATTTGGATATCATTTGTGCAGTTCAACTAAGATCGAGCGTGAAATGTATATCTCTGTTTGCACAAAAAAGGAGGAAAGGAGGGTGACTAACAAGTGATGAAACATGCATCAAATGAAAAGAAGCATGTTCCTTATCTGAATGGCAATCCTACAAGGACAGTAGCAATTTCTAAAGCAGTGGCATTGCTAGATATTAGTGTGGGCATTAGGATTAACTATGACAATCGTTAAATACGACATTACTTTGGGCACGGGAGAGTAGGCGGACCAGGACAGTTGCATTTCTAAAAAAAGAACCAACTTATCTTAATGGGAAATTTTAGCAGGACATGTAAAGAAGTGCCATTGATTCATATTACTGGATGCATTACATTGAAAACAACATTAGTTTAACGTGTCCTTACTTTTAACAGTGTGACTGCTACATTTTACCAGTGGCATTACATAAGAGTGGCTCGGGGCAACAAACATCAGAACAAGATATCTGGGTTGGTCCCATTTTTTCGGTATAGCCACCTTATACTGTGTGAGGCTAGCAAATCTAGTGCTGGACTTACTTTGTTGACTTGTCCCCCAGTCCCCACTTTCTTTCCTTTTTCAACCAATAGATCGGGTTTATATTGAGTTTGTACTGCGTTTCCCTTTATTTCCCTATTAGACCTAGAGACCAGTTGGATAGCCAGTCTCTGCTACTTTTCGCCCCCATTATTTCCTCTTTCGACCAAGTCCTAGATTCAGGTAACAAATCCTCCCCCACCCCCTACCCCCTTTCTTCCTTGTTTGAACCAAGTAGTACTAGATTCGAGTGCATGAACTAGTTTTACCTCTTAAACGTAAAAAAATTAGGTGGTTTTCAAACAGCCGATCGATCCTATCTACGAGGGGGCCTGAGAAATAGTAAAAGTTACAAATGTAGCGACGTCAGGAGCTCAAGAAGTAGAGCAAGGCCGGTTTTGAAGGAAGTTATACCTGATGGTCGCCGGGATGTCGCTAGGTGGGCGGCGGGAGGCCGGATCTGCCCACACTACGGCAGCGAGGAAGAAGGGGTCGGAGGCCCTCCCTCGTAGCGGTGCTTGGGAGAGTACGACAAGGCAGGCTGATCGGGATGCGCCCAGTAGTGGGTAAGAGACGTCACCGAGGACGACCGCGTGAATGTTGCACCTTCTCACCTTCCCCGGTGGAGAGGATCCGGCTGGATCTGTGACCAGCGGTGAGCATAGAGAGAGAGTGTGTGGCCATCGCTGTGGTGTTTAGATCTAGAGAGGCCGAGACAGTGTGAAGAGAGCAACACTAGCAAGCAAGAACGGAGGCTCCTGCCTATATAGTGGAGTAGTACTTAGGGGTTGTTTGGTTTGTGACTAACTTTGCCAAAGGTTGCCACACCTAAGGTTAGGCAATTTTGACTAACTTAGGTGAGTGTTTGGTTCAAGCCACACCTTAGACAAGCCACAATAGGGCCCCACATGGCATACACACAAAAAGTGTGGCAAGATTCCCTTAGGCTTGCCAACTTGTGACTCTCATTTTGATGAACTAATCTTAGGCAAACTTGGCAAAAATGTGTGGCAAAGTGTGGCAATGCAAGGCCTAGAACCAAACAGCCCCTTAGTATTCTTTTGTCTACCGGAGACGGCTTGACCTCGTCAATGACTGTCGAGAAGTCTTCATGCACGTGGCTCGAAGGCGCAGTTGTCGTCATTTTGATCTGAAGCGCCGGATTATAACATATAACACGAAAAAATGCCACATGACAAGAACTCATAACCTCACTGCCCAAAGGAGACAACATGAATCCCGACGGACAAACTAGACGAGGAACAAAGCTCAAATTAAAGATAAACTCGTAAAAGAGGGGTCCGTCGATAGATGTCCTAATTAACATAGCCGGCTTGACCTAGATGGCAGCCGAGTAGTCATTGTTCGTGCATGTGCCCCCAATGACTAGCCCAACTCAGTTGTCGTTGTTTAACCCTCATAGTGATCCGAAGCACATGACACATAATTTTGCGAGATGACAAGAAACCTTTTTTTAGATTTCTCACCACAACTACAACCATGTACAACACAGCCTACACGATATGTCGACGATAGCCAATCCAGGCGTGTCTGCTGGAGTCTGGTCACATGCATGGACGAACTGATCTTCCATGTCTTGCAGGGATCGTCCAGGCACCAACGTAGTACAACACTTCTCTAATACTATCGCTTGTATCCCTCTTCTATTAAGTCACCCGACTTGCGGGGCCGGGGAGTGTGCCTATGGTCGGTTCTCAATTGCCATCCCACATGTGTGTGCGAACGCAATATGACACGCATTCCATTTGAAGAGCAGCTTGCCAGACCGACCGACCGTTTGGGGTGCGACCCGAACGCGACGGGCGTGCTGTATACTCCGTACATGTGTACCGCTGTTTTCTAGACGCTTTGCTCCATGGCACGGGCGCAATCCATGGATACAAAAATAGTATTTGTATACTATTTAAAAGTCGAGGGCGGGGCTTTTCCTGCCCGGTAGGCGGCGGGGCAGTTCCGCCTAGTCGGTTCGATAGAGACGCGAGAAGACGAGGGAGTAGGCTGCTGCAAACGTAGGGATGTGTGATTTGACAGCGAGTTACTACTGGACAGGTGGGGCCCCGTGATTTGACTTGCCATTATCATTTTAACTACGGCGCTATGACCGGCGTGAGTCTCCTGATTCCTGACCACCTCCATACAGGTGCCTCTCCCAATGCTCCACCATGTAGTAGAGGCTGGCTCTTGCATGAGATCCCACTTCTCCACTTTTTCCTTGCCTCCCTTTCCTCCGCATATGCAAAAATGCCATGTAAAGCGCACTATTGTACTTACTTGCTCCTACAGGTGCTTAAGCTTGCCACATAGGCATAAAGTCTGATGTGGCAAGTTAATCAAGAAGAGAGAGACTAGTTTGGTGACCCAAGGAAGAAATGGTGCTAAGTGCGTGTACCTAGGTGAAAAGACAATTTTGAGTCTATAGCTAAGAGGGTGCTTGGATACGTTTTAGTCCCATGACTAAAAGTAGTGAGACTAAAACTTGCTAGCCTCACCCATGCTTTGATCCAAATACTAAAGAGACTAAAATCAAGTTAACGAGCATTTATTATCCTCCAAACCCTCCAATCCAGAACTCGCATGTGTTAAAGGAGAGGAGTTAAATGAGGAGAGAGAGGACTATTCCATATTTTAGTAGGTTTCCTCTGACTAAAAAATTTTAGCCTCAAGACTAGTCCTAGCCTCTCTTTAGTCAGAGGTGCTAGCCTCTAAAAGAGACTATTTTTAGTCAGACTAAAAATAGTCCCTTGGATCCAAGCACCCTCTAATTAAATGAAGCAAACTTAGCAACACCATTTCATTGGAAGAGGTCACTCCTTGGCAAATGCAATAAATACTAGTACTCCTTGTGGCCCATTATATAAGAATGTTTTCGACACTACACTAGCTAGTGTCAAAAATGTTCTTATATTATGGGACGGAGTACGAGAGGAGTAAAAAAATACACTTATAGCCAACCTTATAGCCAACCTTGCTGTAGTATGAATGACTAAGTGATGACTATGTATGACATGCCAACATCAGATAACCTAACGCACCGTGTTAAATCTCCAACGGCGCGACCACGCGAGCGACGCGACGGTCGTGGTAGGCGCGACCATGATACGGGCTGCTGGCAGACCTTGGATCTGAGATCAAACGGCCGCATGCTAAGTTGCTGAAAATTTCCAGAATAACCCTCCAGGATAGGATATTCACCCATAGGTCTAGAATCACGCCATGCAACCGTTCAATCTCAGATCCAAGGGCTCTCGGAAGCACGTATCATGGGAGAATGGAAAGCCACTACCCTGTCGTTCGCACGCTGGCAGTTCGCTCCTACTCGTCCCCGCATGTCCTTTAATACTACGGCGGTTCGCTCCTAGTCGTCCCGTCCATTCACATTAGAACATTACGGCAGTTCCACTAATCCTAACCCTCCTCCCAAATCCATGGCGTCCCAAATCTCCCCGATTGGCGGTGAGTACAAGGTTAGAACCATCACCGGCGATGAGTTCGACGTCATCTACACCCGTACTTCCGCGACGGTGAAAGGATGCCTTTCTCGCTTCAGACACATGTTCGAAAACTCACATGATGAGTGGGTCGCTGGGCTAGATGTTGAGTACACCATAGTCGTGGGACGAGAGAAGGATCTGAAGGACGAAGAGAGGAAGAAGCCGCCGTGATCCAGGTTTGCATGCATGACTTATGCTTGGTCTACCACATATGCCATGCCGATGCTGAGTGCTAGGATTTAAGAACTTCCTCGAGAGCAACCTAGTCAAATTCATTACTTTAGACTTTGGTAATGACAAAGAAGTCCTGCGTCGGATAGGCCTCGTTGTAGGCAACACCTTCGACCTCCAAAAGAATCGGCTGGTGTCCTCTCGTCAGCCTTCAATGCTGACCCTGGCAGGAGCCATGGTTCATCCTTCGTACGGTAAACTGGAGAAACCTCATTACACGTTTCATCGTCATGCATGGCAGCGGAATGTACTAGATATAGACCACATCCAGTACGCTGCAATGGATGGCTACCTTTGTTTCAATATCTACAAGGGTTGGATGAAGAGCAACAGCCAAGTTGGTGGTTCAAGCAAAGAAGTATCAGCCAAGAGAAAGAGGGGCAAGGACGAAGTCGAGGACGTGGACGAGGACTCCGAGTAAGGTGGCAGTGTCATTGCTCATGGTGGTTCTAATGCAGTGTCTACCGGAATAGTTGCAAAGTTTAATTTCAGGTGTGCTTAATTTAATTTGAGGGGTGTGTTGTGCTGAGCCCCCAGCAGAACTATGTTATGTTTCTTGTTAATTTAACTCTTCAGTAAGTACATACTAGTATTTCTTACATTTCATCTTTTAGTTGGTATAGTACTATCACTCGTTTCTTCACATTATATACGTACAATATATATGGCCAACATCATATAGCCAGCTGTTTAGTTGTCAAAGAATTTCAGGGTGCTTAGTTTTATTTGAGGGGTGGGTTGTGCTGGACACCATTATTGTGACTAGCCTTTTTAATAGTACTATATGCATAATTTGGCGACGAGCGCTCTCTATATGTACCACCTTCTTTTTATTTCAAGTTTTGCTCCATGGCGCAATCCATCAATACTACTGCTGTAGAAAAGTATACATTTTTAAAAGGCTAGAGGGCGGGGCAGTCTAGCTTGGTCGGTTTCACGAGAGGCGAGGGCCTTTGTGATTTGACGGCTCATTACTGCTGGAAGGCGGGGCCTTGTGATTTGACTGCTCATATAAATGCGCTGACGACCTGATCGAGGAGGAGCAAAGAACCGTGCGGTATACTCAAGTTTTCCACTGGAGTAGTACTGCGACGGAGGAGCACGAAGCACAGCAGCCCAGTGCCTTATGGCGATAAAAAATGATCTAATTTGCTAGTCATCTCATTGTTAGCATTGTTCTATTCATTCCCTCAAAAAACAAAAACCATTGTTCTAATCATGCCTCACAGAGAACGTGACACGTGCGGCGAAACACCCAAAGCAAAAGATGAAACACAGCAGCAAAAGAAGAAGGAAAATTATCACCCCAAATGATCTAATTTGCTGTGGAGTCGTAACTGCTTCTTCATTGCCTCCACGACCCCCATCTCCTTGCACGTCTCCTCTGCCATCTTCTTCATTCTGTCCATGACGCGGGATTTCTCGACGCGAGCCTTCATCATCTGTTCCACGGCCGCATTACATACCTTGACAGCAGCCAGGTGCTCGATGCGGAGCTTCGCCAACTCCTCCTTCTGTTCCATGACGAGGGCATCTTCATCGAGGAACTACTATTCTCATGCAGCTTCTTCCAGCCGGCGTTCTTCTCCTTCAATAGGTCAATCTCATGGCAGAGCTTCGCCTTGTCCTCCTGAAGTCGCAGGATTTTGCCGGTCGCCTTCTTCTCCAAGGCAATGCTCTTCTTCAGCAGCATCACCAAGCCAGCGGTCAACTCCCCCTGCTGATTGAGCTCAGCGGGCATGTCGTTGAGGCTCTCCTTCAGCAACTCCGTCAAGCCTTAGATGAACTCCTTCTGGTTATTGAGGTGCTTGTTGAGCTGATCGGGCATGTTGTCGAGGGATAACGACTCCAGCTCCGCCGGCTCGGCATGTTCGCCTCCGCGGCTAGGGCACTCCTAGGAGCCATCGCCTGCCCGTGAGAGATCTTTCAAGGTCTCTGCGTGGCGGCAAGCCCTCTCTCTCTTTTTCGTAGCCTTGGTTGCCGCTCCCTTGTTATGAGTAGTTCTCGAACTAGAGCTCTGCTCACCGGCCATGACAACGACGGACGAAGAAAAAGCACTTATGAGGAGGAAAGGTAGAGTAATTTTCGGTTAGGTAGCTCCCCTTTTTATAACCTAAGTACTGGCACTAGTAGTATTAATACCTGCATAGTGGGAACACGTTCAGGTTTGGTATGTACTAGTAGGTGTGAGCAGGCTTTCGAATGTGATGGGAACAAGGTAAAGATTAATTGATGGTTTTGGTTTTGAGGCCCAAAACGGCTCCCGATGAGTTTAGCGGAACATAAATTTCAAGTACTACACTGCTCAAATGCATAAATATTATGTTACTGTCAAAAATTGGCACAAAATACAAAGGATACCAATGGAAGCACTACTAGCAACCCATGATTTAACTACTCGCATGCGCGCAGTGGAGTAATAATGTCTTTCTTCCGCCCTCACGTCCACTTAATTTGCATGCATTGTATTAATTGACCATCAGTGAAGTGAACGACTTTACACGCGTCAAATTATCACATGGGGTGGATCTTGGTACAAAATTGCGTCCGCCCGTGTACCCGCGTGTGCGTACGAGGGAATGAGTGCGTGCGTGGCGTGCGTGCACATCTTTGCTCTGTGCATGTACCGCCAGTATGGCTCAGGTAGGACGAGTACATTCTTCTGGAACCAGCAGCACGTCACTGTGATCAATCCACGCAAGGAGGTCGCGACAACGACTCCACATGTGCCACGTGGCTTCATGAACTGTAAGAGAGACACTGTGTAGCGTGCCATTGGTATTCTAATTTACGTGTTTTGCACATACTCGAAGTACTAGTAAGGTACACGTGCATTGCACGCATCAGATTTTGCAACCAAATTATGAATAAATACCACACTATAGCATGTAAGCTCTGAGTCATATATGCGTGATGTGGCCCTTCGTTTAATTCTTATAGTTCAGCTCATTCAAAATCAATTAG
This sequence comes from Triticum dicoccoides, assembly GCF_002162155.2. Lineage (NCBI taxonomy): Eukaryota > Viridiplantae > Streptophyta > Magnoliopsida > Poales > Poaceae > Triticum > Triticum dicoccoides. The sequence goes on along the minus strand of NC_041387.1, from coordinate 596,728,791 downwards.
CTTTTATAAAAAAGATAAGAACGCGTGAATAGGAAAAACATGGGATTATAGTGGAATGTCGTCTTGAATCCTAAAGGATTGTACGTGTGTTTGATTGTGCATATAAAAAACGCAGAATTCTTTCAAAGAGGTTTGAGTGGATGGGATGTTTCCTATGAAATCTAGTGCAAATGAATCATATGGAAAAATTCCTATGGTTTACTATCCTACGAATCAAACAACCAAGATAGGAAAAATTCCTAATGATTAGAATCCTCCAAAATTCCTTTGAGAATCCTTTGAATAAAAGAAGCCCTTAATCTATTTTATGATTCATGGAATTGTGCGTTGTAAAGCATAAAGTAAAAACAAATAATGGCAATTCAACTAGAAAAAAGTTTGGGCAGTTATGATACGAAAGATTCTAGAACAAAAGAGAACCACTGTTGTTTTGAGGTTTGTGCATTATGCTTAAGTTCAACCATGGAGTCTGCTAGATTGTACATGTGGCAAAATCCGGTGGGGGCTAGAAGATGGTGCGAGGCGCCGAGTGGAGGGAGACTATGAAGGAATGCACAAGTGCAAGATCGATATTTAGAGAGAGGGGGCGAACACGTGCGTTGTTGCACGCAGTGGCGGAGCCATGAAAAATAAATGAACTAGGGGGCCAAGCATTGCTAATCCTTTACGAGGAGGGTCAATTCATGAAATTAAACCCTTTTTAGCAGCAATTATCTAATGATCACATTCATATTAGCCTCGATATATAGTGATGTTAGGGGGGCAGGGCCCTTACTGCCCCCTGTCTTCGCCATTGTGCACGTGTCTGAGAGATGAAGCGGAAGGCATGGATGATGAGAGGGGGGCGTTGGATATATAATTAATGTGGGTGTATTAGCTATTTATGTTAATCCTATATAGAGAGGTATAGATTGATCGATGTGGACATGGGAAAGAGGGTGAGACCTCACTGGATATATTGATTGATCGGTTTGTGTGGAAAACTATGAAAGACCTAGCTATATACACACATACATAGAGGAACATCGACCGTTGCGCATGCACGCGTGAGAGATAAAGAATGCCCGGTATGATGGAGAGGGGGATGTGTGTGGGTGTGTGCCTTCATGGGAGACCTACCTAAAGAAAAAGATTGCATGCGTGTGATAGATAATGCCGACTAGTAGTGTGTGTGCACGCATGCATGAGAGAAAGTTAGTGGTACAATTATAAAGAGAAGACTACTGTGTGGGTGTAAAAGAATAGGTGAGGTCATAATCAATTTAAAGTTGAATTCAAATATTTGAATAAAAGATCCTGATGTTTGAAACCCATGCATGCATGAATATAACGGAGATCTGCGCGGTGTGGTTTGGAAATGAGCATGTTGTAATGTATACACATTGAACAAGGTCAGACTGATTTGAATTTGAGATACCGATGGCAGACATCATTTGCCCATGTCGCATCCGTGCATGGACACACTATTCTAATTGGAGATGATGGGCGGCTTTCGCATCACATATCTATATCTATACCCCTATATATATATATATATATATATATATATATATATATATATATATATAATATTTATATTGTGTGTGGGTAACTTTAACTTTGAAAGATGGTCGTTGGATGAGGCAAATCCGATGGTCCAAAGATGGCAAATTTGAGCACTATTGGCCGTTGGATATCATCTAGATTCCACCAGATTTCGCCACATGTATAATCTAGAAGACTCCATGGTTGAACTTAAGCATAATGCACAAACATCAAAACACAAGCACTTCTTATTTGTTCTAGAATCTTCCATATCAGAATTGCCCAAATGTTTTTCTACATGATTTGCCATTATTTGTTTTTACTTTATGTCTTACAATGCACAATTCCATGAATCTTAAAATAGATTAGCTTTCTTATAAAAACTAGATGATTTTGAATGAAATGAACTATAAGAATTAAACGAACATCTACATCATGCATATATGACTCAAAGCTTGCATGCTATAATGTGGTATTTATTCATAATTTGGTTGCCAAATCTCATGCGTGCAATGCACGTGTACCTTACTCTAGTCTAAATGGTGTTTGTGTGTGTGTTGTGCGTGTTGAGGTGCAAATTGTCTTTTTTTGGGTACACGTTAAGCTTGTTCTTCCGAAATTTCCAGGCGCGCCTTGTTATGCCGAAAATTGAAGCTAGCGTCTCTGGCTATCGTGCTGCGAAACTCCCACCTCTTCAACCCGCGCCTTGTTAGCCCGAAATATTTAAGATATATCTTTGTCTCGTTGTGCTCCGACAACTCCCTCCATCTCAACCCGCGCCTTGCTACTCCGAAATTACAGCACGCATGAAAACTCCCACCTCCTGTGAAATCCCGACACGTGAAATGCCCATGGTACCCCTGAACTGAAAGAACCGCCTCAAATCGGTGGGGGGTACTTTCGTAACTTACCCCACATTTCGGACAAGCGCGTCTCTAAGCCCCCACTGCCATCCCATCCGCCACCCATTCGTACACCGAGGCCGCGAAAACCCACAACGAAACCCCACACCCTGCTCCGTCCGCCACCCAATCGGAGCCTCTTCCCCGACGACGTCGTCCACAGCAACACCTCGACGTCCCTCATCCACTGTACCGGATGAGGATCCGTCGTCGATCTCATCGTCCCGCCGGTTCAGCCACCCCGTCCTCCACCTCCAAGGAGCTGCCCCGACCTCCCCTCGTCTTTCGTGCCACCTCCATTCCCACACCGACGTCTTCACCTGCACCACTGGAAGAGCATCATCATCAACTTTTCCTCGGATGAAGCTGCCGCCTAATCGGTGCCACCAAAGAGGTTGTAAACTAATCGCCGCATTTTCTTCTTGATTCGATCCCACGGTGCTGCCGGCGCTCGGTCCCGAGCCGACACGGCGCGGCTCCATCCACGGTGGCAACGCCGGCCACTTCCTCCAGGGCATCGCTCCCTCGGTGGTGACGTCCACATCAGTAGTAGCTGCTGCTGCTTTAGCTCTCGCTCGCGCTGCTGCTCTGCTCTTGCTCTCGGTCCCCTGCCTAGTCTGCTCTTGCTATTGCTCTTGCTCGCGCTGCTGCTCTCTCTCTTGCTCTTGCTTGCGATGCTGCTCTGATTTGGCTGCACTTCAGTCGTCTGAATCGACTTTTGGGTCAGTCGATTTTCAAGGGGTGGGCTCGCCGGGGTGAAGGAAGAACCAGCCGCAGCGGGGAGGGGGCTCACCGGAGAGGTACTCCACTATCTATCTTAGGGTTCAGGATGGGGGTGGTGGTCGCCGGTGGTGGCAGGGCGGTGGTGTGGGGATCACCGGAGAAAAAGCTCGGCACGGGGGCGCCTAGAGAAATGGCCGGGGCGGCAGCGGACCGGCGGTGGGGAGTGTTTTTGGGGCGGGCGGGGCGGCGCACCATCGGCCGCGGGTGGCGGGGGGCTGCTGTTTGGCCGGTGGTGGCTGGCGGCTCAGGGGGTGGAGGTTGAAGATGAACTACAGGCCCTTGATTTCGTATCCAACGGCTGCAAAATCGACTGACTAGAGATGAAAAAGTCAGTCGACCGACGTGTAGCCTCACCTTGCTAGTGCGTTCCGTTTCGACAGCAAAATTCAGTTTCGACAGCAAAATTCAGTTTCGACAGTTAGGTTCAGTTTCGACAGTTAAGTTCAGTTTCGATAGTTAAGTTCAATTTCGATAGTTAAGTTCATAGATGAGCGGCTGATGTATTTTACATCTAGCACTTTGTGGTTATGTATTTTACGTCATGTATTGGAGATGCTATTAGAATTCCACTCAGGTTAGCATTGTTCGTTGTCTCTCTTGTCCTGCTTCAGCCTCGGCGTCGTACAACTCATCGGAGCTGCTCCAACGACAAAACCCTCCATCACAGCGGAGCAGTACCTCGGGCTCCATCTCCAGACGCCTAAGATCTTCTTCCCCTCCTCCGACAGTGAAGTCAGCCGGAGCATCCTCACCGGCCAACCCAATCACGCTGAGATCGACATGGCTTCGCCAAAGAGGTTGTACACTTGTTGCATCTGTTTTTTACTCTATATGTTATATATATTGTCCATTGAGCGCTCATAGTAACGGGAAATACGATTATTTTATCCTACTATATGACAAGCAGTGAGGTACCAGGCAACTTAGCTATCCGTGATGGACTCTCTTGAACGCCATCATTATTTATCTCTGCGCATTTGAGGTGTACATTTGTCGATGGGCCTGGGAGTTGAGCTAGTATGGCAGTGGCCTGGGTCCAAAGTAATAGAAGTAGCACAAAAATATTTTTTTAGTGTAGGATTTTCCTTGCTCAAGCCTGCCTACTAGAATCGCCAGTGCTTGAAACGAAAAGTGAATGAAAAACATAGGAATTGGAAAGTTTCCTATGGTACTACTTTTCATGAATTTTGTGCAAAGGAATGGAGCAAAGGAAAACTGTAGGATTTGTTCCTTTAGTGTCTCCTTGAAAGAAAATCCATAGGAATTCTAATTTCCACTTCTCCTCCTTTTCATATTCCTATTCATCAAGCACAAGACCAAGAGACAGTAGCATAATAGCATTATAACCATACATTTTCTTGTGGTTTGACTTAATCTTACCATGATTTTTTGCATCCTGTGATCTTCCAACTGTTGTGAATCAAACACCCAGATTGGCAGAAATCCTGTGTTTTTCAATTCTTTGTTTTGCACGTGCATTCCTATCCTATTCATTTCTATTTCCTATCCCTGCTTTGTTAGAATCCTCAAATTCAAACAAGCCCTTACTCATTTACTTCTGTTATAGATATGTGTCAAAGAAAACCTTGTGTGATTTGTCCTGCTCCTGCGGCGCTGTGTTCCACCCCAGCTCAGCTGCTCCAACGATGGAAGGGTTCACCACAGCAGGGATCCGCTCTCCAGACTGTCTTTCGCTGCCTCAGATCTTCTTCCCCGCCGCCGGCAGTCACGACAACTGCATTACCATCATCAACTGAGCAGATGACCTTGAGGACTACACGGGTCCGCAAGAGAGGTCGCACTCTTTCGTGTCTGCTTACGTTATGCGTCGCTTAATATGATGACATGCTACATTATCGTTGTTTTCACCTATTAGACTCTGAGTCAGGTGCAAACTAATGCTGAAACGTGAGTATTTAAATGGTTGTGGGGTACATATTGGGGCAGCAATCAGTACTATCTGTCTACTATCTGGTTAATCTCCGGTGTCTACTATGAGTTTCATGTTGGGTGCAAACAAACATTAAAGGAGCCATTATCTGTATTTTTTTAACTAAAGCTATTATCTGCCTGCTATCATTGGTTTGGGTCTATCCACAGTTTTCTACCATCACTCTGGATTTGTGCATGCACTCCTTACATAATCTCACTATGTTTTATTCCTATGCATGCCAGTTATTGTACACAATAGAACTGATCATGTAGAGCAAAAGAGACGAGCCTTGCGTGGCAATAAAATTTCATGCAGACGTCGTTCCATGGTGGGCGCAAAGGCAGCCCCCCCTCCACCCATTTTGGATCGTAATCAAGAGGAAGATAACTATTCTGAGGGGGATTCAGAAGGAGAAGACTACTCCTATTTACCCCATGAGGTCTTCGCTCTAACTTGGCATGTTGATGTTGGTAATATCATGCATATGGTGCCTTGCATTGCTTACTGTATACATTAAAGATGGCATCTGCTTAGTTTAGACATGCTTTGTGTCAATGCCATATGTTTAGTTTCTTTATCGTATATGTGAATCATGCAATGCCATCTTGTCTAGCCAGGCATCATATATGTGAATTTTGGAATGCCACCCTGGTTAGACAGTCATCTTATATGTGAATTATATCATGCCATCATTTTTTTATTACGTGTTAAATTTGTCAAAAAATTTAGTACATTCAATTACTCTTCCTGTGCATCAGCCATTCGGCACGGTCATAGAAAAATCTGGAGTGGAAACAAGGTCTTTAGAGCAGACAATGCTATCTGACGAAGCGCATGTCTTGCTAGTTACCGATAGCTCCTCAGAGGAGGATTCAGAGACAGATGACCAGTCATATTTCCCCCCTGAGGTGCATGCCCTAACTTGGCAGGGTTATGTTACTCATATCGTGCGTATGGTATCTTGCATTGCTATGTCATTTGCTTAGTTTACACATGCTTTGTGTGAATGCCACCTGTTTAGAGTCTAATTACCATATATGTGAATTATGCAATGCCATCTTGTTGCAAGACATTATATATGTGAATTATGCAATGTTATCTTGTTGCAAGGCATTATGTATGTGAATTATGCAATGCCATGTTGCTTAGGCAAGCATCATATATGTGAATTATATCATGCCGCCCTTTTTTTGTATTTCTCATTGCTTTTGTCGACAATGTTTGTATACTCAACTGCTCTTCCTGTGCATCAGCCATTTGAATTGGTAATGGAGAAATCTGGAGTGAAAACAAGGTCTTCAGAGCAGACAATGCTACCTGCTGAAGCAGATATCTTGCTGGTTACAGATAGCTCTTCAGAGGAGGATTCAGAGGCAGATGACCAGTCCTATTATCCCCCTGAGGTGTATGCTCAAACTTGGTCGGGTTATATTACTCGTATAATGCATATGTTGTACTGCAATGCTTAGTTTTTACATCATATACACAATATTGAATGCCATCTCCTTAGTTGACACATCATATATGCAATTGCCCTCTGCTCACTTCCTTAGTATATAAATCATATATTTGAATTATGTCATGCCATGATGTTTACATAGACAGCATGTATCTGAATTATGGCATGCCAACCCATTTTCTAAAGACATAATATAGTTATATCATCTCATCATGTTTACATAGTCATCATATTTTAAATTATGTCATTCTATCCGTGAATTATATCATGCCATCATGTTTCCATTGACGGCATGTTTGTGATTTATGGCATGCCAACCACTTTAATAGACACATCGTATAGTTATATCATGTCATCCTATTTACATAGTCATCATATTTTGAAGTATGTCATTCTATCCTGTTTAGTTAGCCATCATACATGTGAAATTGTGTCATGCTATCCTGTTTAATTAGCCATCATATATGTGAAATTATGTCCTGCTATTCTGTTTGCTTAGACAACATAAATGTGAATTATTTCATGCCCAGTTTTCTTCCCTACTATCCATTGCACCTGTCTATCTTACAATGTCTGTACAATCAATTACTTTTCTTGTTTATCAGCCATTTCAATTGGAGGGAGTGATGGCAGTATCTGTGGGAGTAAAAACACGGTCTTCAGAAAAGATCGTGCTACCTGTCGATGCAGATAGAACCACGGTTGTACTTGCCCAAGAATCAGCCCCACCACACATAACCCACACTTATGCAGATTGTACCCCTACCCAGTTGGACAGAGAACCAGCTACACCCCTTATAACCCCAACCCCAGTAGATAGACACCCAGTTCCCGTTGACACAGCACTGTCTCCACCCCAGAGCACCCAAACACGAGCAGTTAGTAAGGCAACTGCAGTGCCCAAATCACGAGGACCACCAATCCAAACCCAAAGTCAACGCTTAAAGCAGAAGAAGAATTGTTCTCAGGTTAGGTTCCATAGCTATGGTTCATACTACTTTGCTCTTGCATCACTGTATTTACTGATACCATTCAATTTCAAATTTGAAGGATGCAATTGAAACTCCAATGGCGCAACAGGTATGTTTAAAACCTGTTTCTTCAACGTGTTTGGTTGTTTGCTGTTGTAACGTGCTCTATGTTGATTTAAGTTTCAATTGAATAAACAGTTATGTTCTCATGCCATGCACATTACAAGTGTTGTTATTGCTGTGTAGTTTCCCACACTTATATTCTGTCTATGCTGCTTTGTCTTAAATAGATATGATTCGAACTGTATCTATCTTGATTTGGTAACATAAACTAGAATGATATAGACCATACAGTGACCATACTACATAGATATATGTTTGTTTCATGTTGTTATCCTGTCCACCTTACTACTGAACTGGTTTACCAAAATGAGTTTCATATACTACATTGTAAACCTGAGATGTGTTTGTTTGTTTCTCTTTTAGAACGCAGATAAAATATTGGAGAAGAGTACCCTATTATTCAATGGTAAAGGAAGTAATGCAGATAAGGTACAAGATAGTGAGACATCCCTGTTGGTCTCCAAGAAAACTGATAAAAACTATATTGAGGACACTGAGACAACCCCAAAGTCCTGTCTTGATGTAGTGTTCGAGTTACTGGCTACCACTGCTGGCACCAGCTCTTCGAACTCGTTGCCTGAATCAGTTCGGCTTCTTGAGTCTCAACTTCAAGTTGAAAAACATCGATCAGATGTTATGCGACAGGAAGCCGAAGGACTGAGGAAGTCCCTACAGAATTCAGATGCATACTTTCTGGTGCAACAGCAAGCGCTGGAGGACTTCAGCGCCAAACAAGAGAAAGTTAATAAGCTTGCTAAGCATCTTGCCAGCATTATGGGTACCCAGGATATTGTTTCTTGAGCTCTTCTGAAGTGGTTTCAGTTCTGGACTTGTTTTGCTGCGGCGTTTATATGCTGTTGTGTTCCCTATATTTGCACTGGTGGCGAACTTTGATGCCCACTTGATGTAATATGTGTAATAGCCGTGATATCCTAGTGTAATTTGCTTGCTTATTTATTTCCTTGTTGTCTTGTTTATTTGTTTGCTTGTAGTCAGTGCAGTTCTTTTTCTACGTTTTGCTAGTGGCTGCAATAACCTATTTTTTAAAACTAGGCCACAATAACCATGGGCTAATATTTACTGTAGTGACACTGGACCTACGGGCCGTAGAAACAGTGGGCCTTCTACGGGTCGTATAAACAGTGGGCTTTCTACAGGCCGTATAAACAGTGGGCCTTCTACGGGCCGCAGAAACAATGGGCCTTCTACGGGTCGTATCATCAATGGGCCTTATACGGGAAGTATGATCGATTGGCCAAACATGGGCCAATAACAGGTCGCATAATGGCCGTAAACGGGCTAGAGTTGGAATCGTCCGTTCATGGGCCGACCATAACGGGCCATCGTTAATAGGCCGTATTTCATGACGCTATGAAAACGGCCCAACGTGTTAACGGACCACAAACGGGCCGACTGTAACCATGGGCTGGATTTGGCTCATAAGCAGAAAATGACAGTAACGGGCCGTAAGTAAACGAATGCTGGAAATGAGCCCAAGAATAAATGGGCTCTGAGAAGGCCGAAAGATAACATGGGATGCAAATGGACCAACGGAATAACGGGCCCTTAATGGGTATAAAGTGATACGTTGTTCATTACGGGCCAGTTTCACCACGGGTCATTAATGGGTGTAAAGTAATACACTGTTCATTACGGGCCAGTTTCACCACGGGCCGTTAATCGGCCAAGAGTTACATAGGGCCTCATATGGGCCAAAAGACGTCATGGGCCATACATGGGCCAGAAGTGAAAACGGGCTGGAATCATATTGGGTGGCCCAGATGACACTATTGGGCCTAATTCGGATAGGGCGTAACAGGCCTTGGGTTAGCGGGCTGTAAATGGGCTATATGCGAACATGCCATTAACAGGCTTTACATGGGCCGGCCCGCCACCTTTTGACCAAGTCAAACGGGCTGGCCTTTTCACAGGAATGGGCCTCTATTGGGTCGTGCCACGTGTCGACGTATCATAGGCGCCTTCTGTCCAATGAGTGGATGACATCTGTCCCAACAATGAGCCGACACGTGTTTCCTCCAGCCAATGATGGTTTTACACGTGGAAAATCCCCATTGGTCGGGGCTGTTAATGGGTTATCGGATCCAAAACCCGACCCGATAGCTTAACGGAGTTCCATTATAGTAGATGCCATGTGTTGGTCACCCTTGACGAAAGCACTTCTGTGACGTGGGATTTATCGTCATGGAAGTGGACACTTCCGTGATGATAATTTTGGTAATGTCATGGAACACTTCTACAACAGCACAGGTATGACTATCTTGATTCTGTCATAAATTTGTCATGGATGTACATGCATGACAAAAAACGCGACCTACTGTGACAAACACGTATCATCACGGAAGTGTATTTTTTTGTAGTGCTCGTCCACCGCGTTTGTGCTCTCGGCGCAGCGAGGTCAACATGGTCAACAAACAACAGCCATCAGAAGAGGCTGACAGTAGGGGCCCACACAGGGAAATGCCTCCTTATTACGCGCATAATAATGATTCATCCACCTGATAGCTGGGACCCACCGGAAGGGCCTCTGTATTTCGCAAAAAAACGTTGCCCCGCTGTCAGCTCGGACCCATCGGAAATGCCTCCTTGTTACGCACAAAAAAATGAATACTCCCCCTGCTAGCTGGGACTCACCTTGGTGGGAGGCTGACTTGTGGGCCTACTAAGTTGACGGGGATGGAGGGCTTTGTCAACTTAGTCAATATGAACGATTCTAGCTCTAGTGACCATATGATGTCCATCCAACGGCCGTAGTGCTTCTTCAACCTCTGGTCTTCGTGCTCCAGCCGCCCAAAGCAGCGTCGGTCGTGCCGCATGCTCCTGCCTCCCATGGCCGGCTGTGATGCCGTGGAGGCCTCACCGCCCCCTACTACTCCCGCCGCTGGCCAGGCCATCCCTCTACTCGCCCAGACCCCATGTAATTCTGTGGCGACGGCAGCCTCACACCGCAGCCGAACTAGTGAACCCTCGCACTCCTCTTCGCGTGGGCATCCACTGTTGCGTCTTCCCCGGCTCCGTGTTGTCCCCTTCCTAGGCCTCTCCGTTGTCCACCACCATGGTGCTCTCGGCACGGTGTGGTCAATGTGGTCAATGACCGACTTCCATCGGAAGAGTACTCTACGTGGAGAGGCTGACAGTTGGGTCCACGGCAGCCGCAAGGAAGTGCCTCCTTATTACGTGCAAAATAATTATTCCTCCACCTGACAGCAGGGACCCACCGGACAGGCCATCGTATTTCGCGGAAAAAATGATTCGCCCCCTGACTGGTGGGACCCACCAGCTACATCTTCGCACGCAAGGAAGTGTGTCCAGGGGAAAAAATGATTCGCCCCCCTAACTGCTGGGACCCACCATCTACATCTTTGCACGCAAGGAAGTGCCTGACAGTCGGGACCCACCTGGTCGAAGCGTACATAGCGTTGTCATTCTGGTCGCGAACATGTACGTACATACTGGTGGATGTAGAGGCGCACACGTGTCTTAGTAGAGGCATGCACGTGTCGTAGTAGAGGCACGCATGTGTCGTAGTAGAGGCGTGCACGTAGCATGTACACGTACGTACAGCGGCCAGTGTGCAAGAAAGAAAATACGGCCACGTATGTGTACATACGGGCGGGGTCTCGAACGCCTACTCGCGCATACGTACGGCCAGGGCTCGTGTACATGGCTGGGTCGGAACAGAGAAATAGCGTCGTCGTCGTGTTCATGGGGAGCCAACCGGCTGGGTCGGAACAGAATGCATCATTTTGTCCATCGGGAGAGCTTGGACAGAACATGCGATGGAAACGAGGCCTGGCATACCGCAGAACGGAGGAAACGGCCTTGTGTTCGACCGGCCACGTTTGAAATGGGATATTGTTCATCGGGGTGGGTCTGGCGTACCGCAAAACGGAGGAAACAGACCTCCTATGGTCGAAACGGGGGTCCTGTTGATCGGGAGGGTGTGGCGTACCGCAAAACGGATGAAACGGACTTGTGTTGGAGCGCTACGGTCGAAACAGGGGGTCCTGTTCATCGGGAGGGGTGTGGCATACCGCAAAACGGGACTCCACGGGATACTGTTCATCTCCACCGTCGACCTCCACCAACCTCCACAGGCTACAATTCATCCACCGTCGACCTCCTCCAGCCTCCACGGGCTCCTGTTCATCCAGCCTCCACCGCGCGCTACTCCACCGGCTACTATTCAACCACCCCTCCACGGGCTCCTGTTGAACCACCCCTCCACGGGCTACTGTTCATCCACCCCTCCACCGTCTACTGTTCATCCAGCCCTCCACGGGGTCGTCCTGTTCATCCAGTCATCCACGGGGTCATGTTCATCTAGCCCCAACCGGCTTGATCAATCGGGGTCCTGTTCATCCAGAGGCAACGCCACGGGGTCCTGTTCATCCACCCCCACT
>NC_041387.1:596709925-596716410 GCF_002162155.2 Triticum dicoccoides | reverse complement strand
TCATCCAGAGGCAGCATCGATCGGCTTCAGTTAGCAGCAGTAGCGTAGGAATCGCTCGATCGGGTTCAGTTAACAGCCATCGATCAATCGCTCGGGTTCAGTAACGCGTAGCCTGCAGTGAAATCGCTCGGGTTCAGTTAGAGCCCAACGCCTCGCTCGGGTTCAGTTAGAGCTAACGCCTCGCACACAAGCACATACATGTACCAGAGAAACGCGCATCGCTCGGCCCCCGACCACCCACCGTAACCGGGAACTCCCCGAAATTTTCCTCGCCCTCGCTTATACCACGGTTTTTCCGTCATGGACGGCCCAAAGAATGTCATGCAGCTGCGTCTCCGGGCCACCCAGGACAAAAAGCCCATTTTCTATCATGATTTTTTGTCATATAAGTAGGAGCCCACCACATCTATGATGATACCGGGTTTTGTCACAATTATCATCATAGAAGTGTCATAAGTATGACAGGAAAAAAATTCGTTCGGCCCAAAATGTCACGGATGTGTCTTTTTTTTGTAGTGCAATGATACGGACTGGGTCCGTGATATGAGGATTATCCACATTGCTACATAGAAGAATTATGTCCTCGCTGCACCGCTAGGTGATAGACCTATTGCAGGAGCAGATGCAGACATTATGAACGTTTGGCAAGCTTGATATGATGACTACTTAATAGTTTAGTGTGTCCTGCTTTACGGCTTAGAACCGGGACTTCAAAAACATTTTGAACGCCACGGAGCATATGAGATGTTCTGAAAGGATCGAGAAGAGGTGTCTAGAGGGGGGTGATTAGACCCTCAACAAGTAAAGGTAGCAGTTTTTAAGTTCTTCAAGTTGAGGTTGGATATTAACACAATGTTAAACATTCACAATACATTTCAAGCAAGCATGGCAAGAGTATATGAGCAGCGGAAAGTAAATCATGCAATTTGCAAGAAAGTAAAGGGATGGGATTGGGGTGTGCAAACGCAATTGGAGACACGGAGATTTTTGGCGTGGTTCTGATAGGTGGTGCTATTGTACAACCACGTTGGTGGAGACTTCAACCCATGAAGGGTAACGGTTGCTCGAGTCCACGGAGGGCTCCACCCACGAAGGGTCCACGAAGAAGCAACCTTGTATATCCCACCATGGCCATTGCCCATGAAGGACTTGCCTCATTTGGGTAGATCTTCATGAAGTAGGTGATCTCCTTGCCCTTACAAACTCCTTGGTTCAACTCCACAATCTTGACGGAGGCTCCCAAGTGACACCTAACCAATCTAGGAGACACCACTCTCCAAAAGATAATAGATGGTGTGTTGAGATGAACTACTTTCTCTTGTGCTTCAAATGATAGTCACCCCAACACTCAACTCTCTCTCACAGATTTGGATATGGTAGAAAGATTATTTGAGTGGAAACCAACTTGGGGAAGGCTAGAGATCAAGATTCTTGTGGTAGGATTGGAATGTCTTAATCTCAACACATGAGTAGGTGGTTCTCTCTCAGAAAATGAGTAGTGGAAGTGTAGGCACGTTCTGATGGCTCTCTCACAAATGGAGAAGGGGGTGGAGGGGTATATATAGCCTCCACACAAAATCTAGCCGTTACACACAATTTACCAAAGTCGGTGAGATCGAATAGTGAAACTCGATGAGACCGATCTGGTTCAAAATGTGAATGTTAGGATTTTTGGTGGGACCGACAAGGTCAACTCGATGGGACCTATGTGCTAGGGTTAAGGCAAAACCTCATCTCAGTGTGACCAATTGCATGAACTCGGTGAGACTGATTTCAGCAATAAGCAAACAGAGACTTGGACAAGCAAACTCAATGGGACCGATTGCACATCTTGGTGAGACTGAAATAATTGCAACAGGCAATAGATAATTTGCAAGGCCATCTCGGTGGGACCAAGATCCTATCGGTGAGATCGAACTAATTAGGGTTTTTGGCAGTGGCTATGTCAATGAACTCGCTGCGCCGGATAGATCAAATCGGTGGGGGCGAGTTTGACTTTAGGTTTTGGACATATGTGGAAATGAGAAAGTGGTTGAGCGCTTTGGAGCATATCACTAAGCATTTTGAGCAAGTAGACCATTAAGCAACACCTCATCCCCTTTTAATAGTATTGGCTTTTCCTATGGACTCAATGTGATCTTGGATCATTAAAATGAAAATGAAGATTCTTGAACCTTTTGCCAATATGTGTACTTAGCATTTTGAAGGGGTTCCACATCCTCTTGTCCATGCCACGCCTCTGTTGAACTCTCTGAAATATACTAGATAAAAACATTAGTCCAACAAGAGATATGTTGACATTAAGTACCAAAATCACCCAGGGAGCACTTGTGCTTCCAATCTCCCCCTTTTTGGTAATTGATGACAGCATATATCAAAGCTTTAGATAAAGATATGAAGAGTAACAAGTAAAGCTTTGGAATGACATGTAACATGAATTGGCTCCCCCTACATGTATGCAATCATGTGAAGATAGACTATGAAAGCAAGTGAATGCATAAGCATGTCAGAGAAAGCAATGAGCTACATGTATCTTGGCTATATGCATCAGAGCAAGTGATGTAAATATAGAAGATGTACCTTCATGTTCATGAGTCCTTCTTGCAAACAATATGTACATCAGCAAGAGATCATCATGCACATGATTGTGATGCATATACTTACCTTGTGATCTTGAGCTGACTTTGGAAGAGATGAACCTGAGAAAACAGGTTTAGATAACACAAGAACATCTACTAATCAGAGTAAGAATAGGAAACCACAAGAGGACGAAGATTGGGATGACATGTAGTGAGTGAGCACTTAGTACTCTATTTGGATATAGACATGTCCCCAAGGAATAAATATATGCAATGAATTCCAAAGATTTTCTTCCCTTAGATATGAACTCTTTCTCCCCCTGAATCTAATATTGGATAATGGGAGAAGATAAGGTAATAGAAAATCAGAGCAAAGACACAAAGAAACATGTACTAACATGTCTTTCCCCTCTTAAAGACATGTGACTTCTCTCCTCTATGGACACTAAGCATCTGGGATAGCTAAGATGTCTCTCTCTCCCATAAGATAAGCTTTGGTGTGATCTCTCTCTCCCCCATTGACATCAATTTCCAGGAAGGGATCTTCTGGAGCAGGAGTAAATTAGGTTTGATCCTTGAGACACATGACAAAGCAGCATGTAGATTGTGATGTGGGTAGAGGATAAGAATCATCGAGTGGAGATGGAGAAGAAATGACAATTGCAATGGCAAAATGTTTTCTCATTAGTGAAATCGGTAACACCGATTCTTTTACATCGGTGACATTGAGTTGGCAGTGTCAGAGATGATGCATATCGGTTAGACCGAGTTTGTTCTTGTTGGTTGTACCAATGAACAGTTCGGTCTAGCCAATAGGCAGAAATTGGTGAGGCCGAGTTCAATACAGAGGAAATACTTTGTCATCTCATCTCACTTAGCAAATAATATCCCACAAATATTTGCAAGGAATTAACTAAAGGATTTGCAATGAATTAGATGCAGGGAATGCAGAAAATAACAGAAAAAAGAAATGAAATTTGGATGAAGTTTTTTTGAAAGGGGACCAAGCATGAAAGAGAAAAATGCAAGAACTCAAAGAAACACTAGAGAACTTCATCTAGAGTTGGTCGGCGACAAAGTCACCTATGTTAGAGTATATTGACTTAGGAGTCAAGTGAAGTCACTTGATCATAGGTCATACTCATTGTTTAAGCTCAAAATGGGGTTGCCATTTTTTGTTTAAGCACTTTGATGTATTCACATCTTGTTGAGATGCTTTGATCCATGACTTGGGGTAAAGCTTCTCTAAGATGGAATAACATACCTTGGTCGTGGTGTTGATCTTGATCATGTAGTTGAACTTGTGTAGGATGCTCAAGGTTGATGTAGTTCATCAAGAGTTGGGAGCACCGCTTGTAGTTTGAGTTCATCTACCTACATCGGTTAGTTTTTGCAAGGAAGAGCACTTGTGTATCCAAAATGACAATCGTGAAATTTGATATCAAATGAGATTTGATATATAGAAATTGTCAAAGGATATGTTGAACGGATTCATGCTTCCTTGTCTTCAACCACCATATTGTAGAGACTTGGTGATGTAGCAATTGCTTAGGATGTGAGTGAGTTGCAATCTAATAGAATTGGGCTTATCCAAGTACCTACAAGGGTTAGATAACATGCAAGGGTACAAGTATAGATCCAAGACATATGATCATCATCATAAGAGAAATATCAAGGATTAGTCATAGAGAGGCTCATGCCTTGCATGCATCCAAATGGAGTTTTTACTCCAAGTTTGAGGCATCAATGATGTTCAATTCACCTCTCAAACGGCAAAATAATTTCTCATCAAGCGGTTTGGTGAATATATCCGCCAATTGCTTATCGGTACGAACGTGCTTAAGATCGATATCTTCTTTAGCAAGATGATCTCGAATGAAATGAGGAAGAACTTCAATATGCTTAGTTAGAGAATGTTGCACGGGATTATGAGCAATCTTAATGGCACTTTCATTGTCACAAAGCAATGGAACACATTTCACATGTATCCCATAATCTTTAAGAGTTTGGGTCATCCAAAGTAATTGAGCACAACATGAACTAGCGGAAATGTATTTCGCTTCCGCAGTAGATAAGGATACCGAGTTTTGTTTCTTGGAGGACCAAGACACAAGAGATCTACCAACAAATTGACAAGTACCCGAAGTGGACTTTCTATCAACCTTGTCTCTGGCATAGTCCGAATCAGAGTAGCCAACAAGATCAAAAGAAGACCTTGGTACCAAATGCCAAAGTTTGGTGTATGAATTAAGTATCTCACTATCCTTTTCACAGCCTTAAGATGACATTCTTTGGGGGGCGCCTGATATTGTGCACACATGCACACACTTAGCATAATATCAGGACGGGAGGCACATAGATATAACAATGAACCAATCATAGAGCGGTAAACCTTTTGGTCAACTGGTTTGCCATCCTTAGTTAAGTCAAGATGTCCACTAGTAGGCATGGGTGTTTTGATACCTTTGCTTTCTTGCATGTTGAACTTCTTGAATAATCCTTTGTGTACTTTGTTTGGTAAAAAAGGTACCCTCCTTAGTTTGCTTGATTTGCAAAACAAGAAAGAACTTGAGTTCACTCATCATAGGCATCTCAAACTTCTCCCACATTAGCCTTCCAAACTTTTCACTAAAATGAGGGTTAGTCGAGCCAAATATGATATCATCCACATAAATTTGGCACACAAATAATTCACCATTAACCCTTTTAGTAGAATGTGTAGAATCAATGTTTCCAATCTCAAAGCCTTTTTCAATAAGGAACTTAGTCAAGCATTTATACCATGCTCTAGGAGCTTGTTTAATACCATAAAGAGATTTGTGAAGTTTGTAAACATGATCGGGTTTCTTGGGATTAACAAAGCTGGGAGGTTGTTTAACAAAAACTTCCTCCTCAATTTCACCATTTATAAAAGCACTTTTAATGTCCATTTGATATAATGTGATATCATGGTGATTGGCATAAGCAAGTAAGATGCGAATGGATTCAAGTCTAGCAATGGGGGCATATGTCTCACCATAGTCCATACCTTCTACTTGAATGTAGCGTTGAGGAACAAGACGAGCCTTATTGCGCACAAATTTTCCATCTTCGTCTTGCTTATTCCGAAACACACATTTCGTTCCAATGACATTGTGCTTCTCATCTGGCTTTTCAACCAACATCCACACTTGGTTCCTCTCGAAACTGTGTAGCTCTTCATGCATGGCGTTCACCAAATCCGGATCATCAAGAGAATCTTCAACATTCATAAGTTCAATACTAGAAATGAATGAGTAATGTTCACAAAAGTTAGCCAAACGAGTTTTAGAGCGAGTAATTCTCTCGGTTTCAATATCATCAAAGATTTGTTCAACGGGATGATCTCTTGAGACTCTTGCTCGAACTCGTGAGATCCTTTGTTTGGGTCGGGGTGGAACATCCTCTTCATTGTCTTGTTCTTCCTCTTGTCTCTCTTCATTGTTGTTGGCGTTGTTGTTCTCTTGTGGAGGTGGAGAAGGAGGTCGATGAGGTTCATCTTGTTGTACATCCTCATTTCCATCATCTTGATGTGTTCCACTTGTGGATGCCTCCAAGTGTCGATGATTGGGTGCGACATATGCCAAAGGATGGCTTATCATGGTGGGAGCAAGTAGAATGTCACTGGTGCCTGGAAGCGGGATGAGGCGTAGACACGAACGTCGGTGCACTTTACCCAGGTTCGGGGTTCTCCTAGGAGATAACACCCCTAGTCCTGCTCTGTGGGGTCTCCGCATGATCACTAAGGCACTAGTGAGTACAATGGTGCTCCTTGAGTTGTATGCTAGGGGTAGAAGGAGGCAGGGCTAGCTCTCTTCTTCCTCTAGGTATGAGTCTAATTCTAACAGGTTGGGAACCCTTTGCATGGGTGCCCTGGGGGTTTATATA
>NC_041387.1:596684985-596709548 GCF_002162155.2 Triticum dicoccoides | reverse complement strand
GTCGCCGTCTTCTCCGCCGGCTGCTGGGGCCCACCGCCTGGTGGGCCCCGCCGGCTGGTCTGGTAAGGAGCTGACAGACCGCCTTCGCCACTGGCAGGTCTGGTTGGTGGCTGGTCACTTTAGCCGTGATACTAACGACGCACGCTTGGTCGGGGAAGGCATGGCTATAGTCCCGCCACCTGGTGGGAGATCACTGTAGCCTTGCTGTGTCTAGTATGGGTAATGGCGCACGGGCCTCGAGGAAGGATTTAGCCGACTGCCAGGAGCCGGGTTCCCAGGGAGCCGGCTGGCCGGGCATTGCCGCCCTCTAAGCCCTTGCTGCCTGGTAGGCCCGCCGTCGGCAAGTTGTACCGATAGGCCGTCGTGGGGAGCAGGCCCCGCCTAACAGGGGTGGCGTCATGGGTGGAGTGGCAACAGTGCCGCGTCGTGCAGAAATCTCCGGCTGTATGGGGCACTGTGGCCACGCCAAGCCCGGGATTCGGGGGTGATGGGCTACACTGTAGCCTCACCCTGTCTTGTCCTCTTGATGAGGGGCGCAGACTCTAAGGGCGCCGGGGGCCGCTCGATAGGGGCCGGCCTCTCCGGAGGCCACCTGCTAGGAGTTAGCCCAGTGTTGGTGCCGTCTGCGGGTGCTCAGTCGTCTTCTGGCAGCCGGCCATTGAGCCATCCAGTCACCGGAAGGCGGCACCTCATTCTGGAGTCTCGTGGGGCGCAGCTGGACCATAGTCTTGAAAGGCTCGGGGACTCGGGTTAGGCTACCCGTGGCCCATTACTTCGACAGTAGTCCCCAAAGCTGGTGAGGCGTCATGGCTGACAAGCCATGAAGCCTCAGCAGTTTCCTTCCTTGCCGCGCTCTGGCCCAACGCTCGGTCCACCTCCTAACGCGTCGGCTTCCAGGAGCCGATTTGACAAGGCGGGTTCGCTCGACGATTTTGAATGCCAAGGCAGGAAGTAGATGGCGTGCCTGGTAAGCTTCCCAGGCCTGCCGCCCACCACGGGCATGCCACGCGGCATACGTCAGCCCGGCCAGCCTGCCATCCCACGCTCTTGATGGGACGTGACAGCAGGCCAGGCCCGCCACCACCGGGCCCCGGCACGCAAGCGGATCTGCTGCAGCCGTGGCGGGCGGTTGCGATTCCCATGGGAGTTACTGTGCAGTAATTCTGCATAGTAATCGGGGGAGTCGTGGGGTCGTGGGCGTAGTTAATCCCACGATCCCACGTCGAGCCCCCTCGGCTTCGCAGCCCAAGGGCTATAAGTAGCAGGTGGAAGGGGAGCGGCAGAGTACGCGCGCCCTCCTCCCTACTCTTTCTTCCTCCTCTCTCTGCTGCTGCCGCTCCGCGCCCGCCGTAGCACCACCGCAGCTCGCCGCCATCAAGCTTCTTCGCCCCAAGCTCCCCCCGCAGCCCCGCTCGGACACCATGGCGCGTGAGAAGGGAGGGGACTGGGATGGCTCGCTGGTGATCGAGGGTCACCTCACCTTTCTCCGGGCCATGCGCCGGATGCCCAACGCTGCCTTCGTCAAGGTGCGGGTGCCACCGTGGGAGGAGATCTCGCCGGCGCCGCAGGGGGACGAGCGGGTCGTCTTCCGCTTGCATTTCCTCTGCGGCTTCGTCCTGTCGGCGAGCGGGTTCTTCCGCTCCTTCATGGAGTTTTACCACCTCCAGCTGCATCATCTTACGCCAAACATAGTGACGCTGTTGTTCACCTTTGTCACGGCGTGCGAGGGCTACCTTGGCATCCTCCCCACCATTGAGCTGTGGGGAGCTTTCTTCTACACCAAACTGGGCACCTCCGCCAAGGAGAAGGCGGCCCAGTTCGGTGCTTTCGTCGCCGTGCGCCTGCCGTCAACAAAGAACGCCTTCCCCGTCATCAAGCTGTCACAGTCGGTGAAACTGTGGTAGCAATCATACTTTGATGTGAAGAACGTCGACCCGGCAGTCGACTTCATCAACCTGTGGCCTTACGAGGCCGGCCCCCCTGTTGGGCCTCGAGCCAACTGGAGCTACAAACCAAAGCCCGTATCGGCTGACACGGCTGCCGCTATCAACCGACTCTGAGTGCTGACAGAGGCGGAGGGTCTCGTGGCATCCGACTTGCTGATCTCTTTCGTCGAGTGTCGGGTTCTCCCGCTCCAAGGCCGACCTCATCTGATCTGTCAGATGAGCGGGCACCGCGACCCGATCCGGATGTGCACGAGGGACATGCCGACTGCCGAGATGGCCCGAATGGTGAACGAGATCACTGACCTCAAGGTGTCGGAGAAGTCCTGGCGGTTCGGCAAGCGGCCATACTCCCGCGACAACCCGCCGCCTGTTGCAAGTTTCTTAGCTTTTCCTTCTTAGTTCTTGCCTTGGCCTTGGTCTTGGTATTGAGTGGTCATTCTTTGGGGGTGTAGATCTACATGTCTCCGATGACGGCCGCCATCGTGGGGCTGGGTGGAAACTACCAGCTAGACCGGGAGGTGAGCAATGTGGACGACCCCGACTTGGGGGCGGCAGCCTTGGAGGACGACGCCGTAAGCGGCAGCGACGGAGTAGGCGGCTCCGAAGAGGGGGCGGCATGGAGACTTGGCCTGACGACGACGAGGAGGAAGATGAGCCGCGCCCTTCGCGAGGCACCGTCAATACAGGCGCGGGCCCCTCTGCCGGGCCGTCTGCTCGAGGCGGCAAGCACAAGCGGAAACAGGGCACCGCCTTGTTCGGCAGTGCACCGAAGAAACCCAAGAACCCGGCCGCCGCAACCAGGAGGAAGGAGGCCGCGGCGAAGGTGGCCAAGTTCCAGAAGCTTCTGAAGGCGCCACCCATGGTGTCGGCATAAGTACCTCCCTTGTGCTTTTCCTTGCTGATCCGGCCTGAGATTTCTTTGTTTTACTTTCTTGTCTCAGGGCCCCACTCTCCCTCGACAAGTCGACCGCCGCATCTGTCATCAGGTCGGCGGAGACCTCTGCAACCACCCGGCGACTCGATCCTGCTGCCGACCTCCGGGAGGCGCAGGAGCGAAAGGCGCGGGAGCTGCGCGAGGAGCAGGAAGCCGCCCGCCTGGAGAAGGCGGAGGCTGACAAGGCAGAGGCCGCTATGCTGAAGACGCTGGCGGCAGCTGAGGCCGATGTTGTGGTGAAGGAGCGGCTCGCAGAGGCCACGCGCCGCAAAGAGCCACTGCTCCTCGCTCCCCTGAACTTCGCGCCGCCTCTGCCAGAGTTCATGGCGTCAACTGGGAGAGCCGGCGATGAGCACCCAACCATGGAGAGGGAGGGCGGCGATGTCGCCATGCCGGACGTGGTCATGCCTCCGCCACCGCCAACTGGCGGGGCGCAAGACAGGCAGCCAGCCACCCCACTGGCGCCACCAGCCGGGAACGAGGTGGTGACGGGCCCAACTCCTGAGGCCCGCACACCCATGCGCCGTCATCTCGTGATGGCGGTCTCAGCACCGCGACCGCGGGAGGCCGGCGCCGCGAGCTCATCAGTCCCGGACACCGAGGCGACCAGCGTCACGCCCTTCGGCTGGGTGAGCGGAGGCGGGACGAGAGCCTTGAACCAGGCAGCCCTTGACGTCTAGGCCAACCTCCGGGCTAAAGTCGACGCCCTCAAGCGGTGCAAAAAGGCGTTCCTAGACTCACGAGCAGCCATCCGGTATGTTTCTCACTTCTTTATTTTTGATCCTTTTATTTCTCGGTGGGGGCGCACTGGCGCACCCACTGGGTGTAGTCCCCAAGTTTCGGGGCGGCTGCTGAGCAGGCGGCCTGGAACTTTAATCTACAAGCTCCGAGTGCTAACTTCATCTGACATCCCTATTGTAGGATTATCATAACCTTCGCGCGGCCACCTTCAACTCCGGCGTTCGGGAGCTAGAGAAGCAGTCCGCCAACTTGTCGGAGAGCCGGAGTAAGTTTTGGCTTTCTTTCTCTGCGGGGGCGCGCTGGCGCACCCGCGGGCTATAGTCCCCGAGATTCGGGCCGATTGCTGAGCAGTCGGACCGGGTCTCCCTAGCAACTTTATTTCTTTTTGTTGATTATTGATAACTTTTTTCTCTGTGGGGGCGCGATAGCGCACCCGCGGGCTGTAGTCCCCAAGATTTGGGCCGACTGCTGAGTAGTCGGGCCGGATCTCCCCGGCAACTGCATCCTTTCCTTGTTGAATGTTGACGTCTTTTTCTTCTTCTCCCTTTGCAGAGGCCAACGCCGCCTTGCAGCAGCAGTTGGGCGAAGCCAACACCGCACTATGCACCAAGGAGGCAGAGTGCTGCAAGCTGGGCGAGGAGCATGACCGACTGGTCACGCAACTAGCGGAGCAGGCTGGGCGTCTCCAGACGGCTCAGAAGGAGACGGAGGCGAAAGAGACCAACCTCCTTGCTAAGTGTGAGACGGAGCGCTCCACCTGGGCCGACAAGGAGGCGCAGGTGACTACCGGCTTCGGTAACATTGAGAACATGGTCAATGGTAAGCTTCCTCTCTTTTTTTCTTTGAGCTGCCGGCCTCTGCTCAGGCCGACTGTTTGCTTCTAACTTCTGTCTTCCTTGCTTTCCACCCAAGCAGACTTCTTCCCAGGCCACTCCGTTGCCGTGAACCAGGCCATTGAGGCTTATCGCGAGGAGCGGAGGGCAGAAGGTGTGCAGATTGCCGCCGACGCTCCCCGGACCCTTAGCGAGCAGCTTCTCAGCATCCAGGCCCGCCTTCGGCCAGCTCACCGGATGTTGCACCGTCTTCAACGCGTCAGAGCCCAGGCGATCTCCGCCCTCTGGCCAGGTATGCCGGCTCTGCGCACTCCCAGTCGGACTACCGACTGGTTGGAGGTGGCGGTCGGTCGCCTGGAGGCCTGGAAGGGCTCCTCGGCCCGGGCTAGAGCACGCCGGGCTCTGGAATTCGTCAAGGCGTGGTACCCTAGGCTAGATCTAGCCCAGCTGACCATGTTTCAGCTGGAGGCGCAGGAGGAGCTGGTGGCGGTGGAGGACGACCTTGTCAAGCGGGCGGCAACAATCATCGACTACACCAACACGAGTGTCTTCATCCCGGAGCTGGTTGATGACGGTGTCGAGGCGCCACTGGAGTGGTTCGGGCTGAATCCGAAGGACAGCAAGGACTCGACCGAGGTGATCAATTCCAGCGACAAAGGGGAGGATGCGGAGGATGAGGAAACCGAAGAAGACGCGCCGGAGGTCAGAGCAAACAGCCAGCCTCAGCCTGACCACGCCTCGAGCAACGATCCACGCTCAAGCGTGCCGACTGCTGCTGGAGGTGACCAGGCGGAGACCGACCAGTCGTCCGCTCCACCAACCGGCACTGCCGACTCTGCCATCCAGCTGTCTGCTCCATCAACTGGCGCTGCCGACTCTGCCGTCCAGCCGTCTGCTGCACCAACCGGCGCTAACGACATGGCCGTCCAGCCGGAACCCTCTGTTGATCCTTAGGTCGTCGCCTTTATTTTCCCTGCTTATCGGTCTCGACAAACTTTTGTTAAATTTGCACAATTCCACCCGCGGGGTGTATTTCAAACTCTATTGAATGCTGGCCAATGGGCCTTTTGCTATGTAAATATTCTTCGTCACAAATTGTGCTTTATTTGCCAATTTCTGACTTCCGTTGCTTTCTGCTCCTTGCTTTTTTCCTTTGCCGCCCTCCCTTTGCTACCCTCTTGCCAGCCGAACAGCCGCTCTGCGAACTACGGCTGGGGCAAGTGCTTAGCTATTTTCGGGAGGGCAAGTACTTAGCCGATTAGAGCGTCGGCAAGGTAAGTAGAAGTCGGCCGGCCGGCTGCTCAGCAGCCGGTCGAAGAGGCGGGATGCCGGCCTAAGCTATGTGCACATTTTTCCTTAGTCGTTTTTCGTATGGGCACCGCTTTTGCAACCCATGTCCACCGTACAGTCGCTCTGCGAGCTGTGGCTTCTGACAGGAGATGTTTTTTGGAGCCAACACACTACTTGTCCGACTGCAGGAAGCGGTACATATTAGAAAGCGGCGAGCCCCCGGGCCGACTAGTCGAGCCTGGTGCCAGGCGGAATAGTGAAACAACACATTCATAGGCATAATACTTATCATATAGATAAAAGAGGGTAGTCCCCGAGCTCTACTCGGGGGACCCGGAGTCTTCGTACTTAATACAAAAGGTAGCATGGTACATACTGCTTTAACTATAAAATCTTTGGAGGAGGTTTGCGTTCCATGGCCTCTCTGTCTCCTTGCCTGAGTCGTCTCTTTTGCGTGCTCTGGGCTTTAGAGCATCGATCAGGTAGTAGGAACGATTGCCCAGCACTTTGCTGATGATGAAAGGGCCTTCCCAAGGTGCCGAGAGCTTGTGCTGGCCGGCTGTTCGCTGTATCAGCCGGAGCACAAGGTCTCCCTCTTGGAAGGATCTTGGCTTGACCTTCCGATTGTAGTATCGGTGTAGATTCTGCTGGTAGATGGCAAACCGGCTGAGTGCTAACAGCCGGCCTTCTTCCAGCAGATCGACACCGTCTTCTTGAGCTTATTTGGCCTCCTCCTCGGTGTACCTAGTGACTCGGGGGGAGTCAAATTCTATGTCCGTTGGGATGACGGCTTTGGCACCATAGACGAGGAAGAAGGGCGTGAAGTCGATTGACTTGTTCGGAGTTGTGCACAGGCTCCAGAGGACGGCCGGCAGCTCACCGAGCCAGCATCCGGCCGAACGCTCTAGGGGCTCGACCAGTCGGGGCTTGATGCCGGACAAAATGAGGCCGTTTGCTCGCTCCACTTGGCCGTTTGACTGCGGGTGGGCAACGGACGCTAAGTCCAGTCGGATGCCCTGTGTTGCGCAGAAATGAGCCAAGGCTCCTTTGGCAAAGTTTGTGTCGTTGTTGGTGATGATGTTGTGTGGTATGCCATACCGAGTGGTGATGTCGGTGATGAAAGTCATAGCAGTCAGCCCATTCAGTTTCTTGATTGGCTTTGCTTCTATCCACTTGGTGAACTTATCCACAGCGACAAGCAAATGAGCCATGCCATCGCGAGCCGTCTTGAATGGCCCCACCATGTCCGTCCCCCAGACGGCAAAGGGCCAGGCGATGGGAATGGTCTTGAGTGCAGAAGCCGGCAGATGTGGCTTGGAGCGTAACTTGTGGCACCCTTTACATTTCTGGACCAAGTCTTTGGCGTCTTCTAGAGCAGTTTGCCAGAAGAAACCATGGCGGAAAGCTTTGGCAACAAGTGATCTTGAAGTCGCGTGGTGACCACATTCGCCTTGGTGGATATCCTTGAGGATTTCTTGGCCCTGGTCCGGCTCCACGCAGCGCTGGTACACACCAGTGACACTGCGCCGCACCAGTTCTCTGTTGACGATGGTGTATGCTGTTGTCCGTCATTACACTTGTTGGGCTAGGATCTCATCAGTCGACAGTTCTTTGTTCACCAGAAAGTTGAGGATGGGTTGAGCCCATGAAGGTGCTGCTATTTCTTTGACTGCCACGACTGCAACTTGCACAAGGGCGGTTGGGCCGGGAGGCAGCGGGTTGGAGTTGGCTGCCGCTTGCCAAGCCGGAGAAGTCCTCGGGCCAACTGCTGCAGTCTCCGGGCCGGGTTCTGAAGTCCCTGGGCCGGGTGCGAATGTTGTAGTCCCTGAGCGCCTACCGAAGTCCCCGCGCCGATTGCTGAGGCCCTCAAGTCGGATCTGACTGCTTCAGGAGGGGCCGGCACGAAGATGGAGTCTGATTCTGGCGACGGCTTGACAGACGGCTTGAGGAGGCGTTGCAGGGCGACGCCGGCTGGTATTGCTTGTCGGGTGGATCCGATTTGTGCCAAGGCATCTGCTTGCTCATTATCATTTTTTGGCACGTGAAGGAACTCGCACCTTCCGAAGTATCCGCTGAGTTGCTGCACGAGGAAGCGGTAGCTTGCCATACTTGCATCCTTGGCATCCCAGTCACCAGACGACTGTTGGACCACCAAGTTGGAGTCACCATAGCATAGGATCCGGCGAATGTCGAGTTCCTTGGCAAGCCGGAGCCCGTGTATGAGTGCTTCGTATTCAGCTACGTTGTTGGAGGCGGCAAAGTGAATCTGTAGCACATATCTGAGCTTTTCGCCTTTGGGAGAGGTGAGGATGATGCCAGCTCCCAAACCGGTGCGCATCTTTGAACCATCAAAGTGCATCCGCCAATGGGTGGAGTTTGGCGCTAGCGGCAGGTACTGGGTCTCGGCCCAGTCGATGAGGAAGTCGGCCAGCGCTTGTGACTTCATGGCGGTGCGAGGCTGGTAGTAGATGCTGTAGGGGCCAGATCTATGGCCCATTTGGCCACTCGGCCTGAAGCATCTCGTCTTCCGATGATCTCAGCAAGCGGAGCAGTGCAGACAATGGTAATTGGGTGCTCTTGAAAGTAAGGCTTCAGCTTCTTGGCGGCAAAGTGCACACCATAGCACATCTTCTGATAGTGGGGGTAGTTCTGCTTGGAGGCGGACAGCTGAAGGGATCGAGAAGAGGTGTCTAGAGGGGGGTGATTAGACACTAAGTGCCAAAGTTGCGGTTTTTACTTTCTTTAAGTTTAAGTGGAGTTTTGGCACAATTTTAACAATCACAATACATGACAGGCAAGCATGCAAAGAGTATATGAGCAGCGGATTGTAAAGCATGCAACTTGCAAGAATGTAAAGAGATGGGATTGGAGTATGCAAACGCAATTGGAGACACGGATGTTTTTGTCGTGGCTCCGATAGGTGGTGCTATCGTACATCCACGTTGATGGAGACTTCAACCCACGAAGGGTAACGGCTGCGCGAGTCCACGGAGGGCTCCACCCAAGAAGGGTCCATGAAGAAGCAACCTTCTCTATCCCACCATGGCCATCGCCCACGAAGGACTTGCCTCCCTAGCGGTAGATCTTCAGGAAGTAGGCGATCTCCTTGCCCGTACAAACTCCTTGGTTCAACTCCACAATCTTGTCGGAGGCTCCCAAGTGACACCTAGCCAATCTAGGAGACACCACTCTCCAAGAAGTAACAAATGGTGTGTTGATGATGAACTCCTTGCTCTTGTGCTTCAAATGATAGTCTCCCCAACACTCAACTCTCTCTCACAGGATTTGGATTTTGTGGAAATAAGGTTTGAGTGGAAAGCAACTTGGGGAAGGCTAGAGATCAAGATTCATATGGTAGGAATGGAATATCTTGGTCTCAACACATGAGTAGGTGGTTCTCTCTCAGAAAATGTAAGTTGGAAGTGTAGGTTTCTTCTGATGGCTCTCTCCACGAATGAAGAGGAGGTGGAGGGGTATATATAGCCTCCACACAAAATCTAACCATTACACACAACTTGCCAATCTCGATGGGACCGAATTAAGAAACTCGGTCGGACCGATTTAGCAAATCTAGTGACCGTTAGGATTTTCGGTGGGACCGACATGCAACTCGGTAGGACCGATATGGTTAGGGTTAGGGCATAACATAATCTCGGTGAGACCGATTACACAAACTCGGTGAGACCAATTTTGGTAATAAGCTAACCAGAGAGTTGGTCAGGTAAACTCGGTGTGACCAATTCGCTCATCTCGGTGGGACCGAAACATTATGAAAAGGAAACAAAGAGTTTACATTGTAATCTCGGTAGGACCGATTACACAAACTCTATGGGACCGATTTTGGTAATGGACATACACAGAGAGATTACAATTCCATCTTGGTGAGACCGAGATCCCTATCGGTGAGACCGATTTGCCTAGGGTTTGTGGCAGTGGCTATGACATCTGAACTCGGTGGCGCCGGATAGAAAGAATCGGTGGGGCCGAGTTTGACTTTTGGTTTAGGTCATATGTGGATGTGAGAAAGTAGTTGAGGGCTTTTGATCATATCACTAAGAACTTTGAGCAAGAACCTCATTAAGCAACACCTCATCCCTCCTTGATAGTATTGGCTTTTCCTATAGACTCAATGTGATCTTGGATCACTAAAATATAAAATGTAGAGTCTTGAGCATGGAGATTTAGCCAATCCTTTGTCCTTAGCATATTGAAGGGGTTCCACATCTTCTAGTCCATGCCACTTCATTGTTGAACTTATCTGAAACTTACTAGATAAAAGTGTTAGTCCAACAAGAGATATGTTGACATTAATTACCAAAATCACCCAGGGAGCACTTGTGCTTTCAATCTCCCCCTTTTTGGTAATTTATGACAACATACATCAAAGCTTTAGATAAAGATATAGAGAATAACTAGTAAAGCTTTGGAAAGACATATAACATGCATATGCTCCCCCTACATGTATGCAATCATGTAAATATGGGATATAGGAGCATGTGAATGCATAAGCATGACAGAGTAAGCAATGTGTTACATGTATCTTGGCTATATGCATCAGAGCAAAAGATGTGAATATGGAAAATGTACCTTCATGCTCATGAGTCCTTCTTGCAAACAGTATGTACATCAGCAAGAATTCCTCATACACATGACTGTGATGCATATACTTACCTTGTGGTCTTGAGTTGGCTTAGGATGGAATGAACCTGTGAAAATAAGGTTAGATAACACAGATGCACCTACTAGCCAGAGCAAACAAAGAAGCCACAAGAGTACCAAGACTGGGATGACATGTAGAGAGTGAGTACTAAGTACCACATTGGATATAGACATGTCCCCAAAGGTAAAGATGTGCAAAGAGTTCAAAGAGTTTCTTTGCCTTAAATGATTTGCTCCCCCTGAATCTAGCATGGGATACTGGGAGAAGATAGGGAATAGAAAAACAGAGTTCAAAGAAACAAATGAACAGAGCTAATGCAAATAAGCACATATGAGCATGTCTTTCCCCTCTAGAAGACATGTAACATCTCTCCTCTTGAACACCAAGCATCTGGGATCCTTGAAGATTACTCTTTCCTTGAGTATTCTCTCCCCCTAGAGATATGATTAAGCTTTGATGTGATCTCTCTCTCCCCCTTTGACATCAATTTCCAAGAAGGGTCTTCTGGAATTTGTCATGAATGGGTTTGGTCCTTGAGTCACAGAAGCAAAGCAACAAGTTAAATGTGATGCTTGTAGAGGACAAGATTCATTGAGTGGAGCTGGATCAAAAGTGATGCAGGAACAAGTGGCAAAATGTCTTTCCTGTAGTGAAATCGGTGGCACCGAGTTGTATGCTTCGGTTGCACCGAAAGGATTCGGTGGGACCGAAAATATCAGGCCGGTGTGACCGAGTTCATCACAGAGAAGACACTTGTCACCTCAGCTCACTTAGACAAGTAAGATCTCACAAGGATTTCAGGGAATTAACTGAAAGATTTGCAATGAATTGGATGCAGGGAATGCAAAACAGAAAATAAAAGAGAAGAAACTTAAAAGAAATCTAGATGAAGTTTTTTTTTTGAAAGGGGAAATAAATATGCATGAGACAAATGCAAGAGCACAGAAAGGAACACAAGAGCACTTCATCTAGAATTGGTCGGCGACAAAGTCACCTATGTTAGTGTATATTGACTTAGGAGTCAAGTGAGATCACTTGATCATAGGTCATACTCATCATTTAAGCTCAAAATGGGGTTACCATTTTTCGTTTAAGCATCTTGATGTATTCACATCTTGTCGAGTTGCTTTGACTCATGACTTGGAGTAGAGCTTCTCTAAGATGGAATAACATACCTTGGGTGGTGGTGTTGATTGTGATCATGTAGTTGAACTTGTGTGGGTTGCTCAAGGTTGATGTAGCTCATCAAGAGTTGGGAGCACCACTTTGGAATTTGAGTTCATCTACCTACATGGGTTAGTTTTTGCAAGGAAGAGCACTTGTGTATATAAAATGACAATCATGAAACTCAACATAGAATTTGTCAAAGGATATGTTTGAATGTTTCGTGCTTCCTTGTCTTCAACCACCATTATGTAGAGACTTGGTGATGTAGAGATTGCTCAAGATGTGAGTGAGTTGCAATCTCATATATTTAGATCCATCCAAGTTCCTACAAGGGTTAGATAACATGCAAGGTGCAAATATATCCAAGACGTAAGATTATCATCATAAGAGAAATATCAAGGATTAGTCATAGGCTCTTGTCTTGCATCTATCAAATGGAGTTCCTACTCCAAGTTTGAAGCATCAATGATGTTCAATTCACCTCTTAACCTGCAGAACACTTTCTCATCAAGTGGTTTGGTGAAAATATCCGCTAATTGTTTTTTCGGTGTGAACATGCTTAAGATTAATGTCCCCTTTGGCAACATGATCTCGAATGAAATGATGACGAACTTCAATATGCTTAGTTTGAGAATGTTGCACGGGATTGTGAGCAATCTTGATAGCACTTTCATTGTCACAAAGTAATGGAACATGTTTCACATATATCCCATAATCTTTAAGAGTTTGGGTCATCCATAGTAATTGAGCACAACATGAACTAGCGGCAATATATTCCGCTTCGGCGGTGGATAAGGATACCGAGTTTTGTTTCTTGGAAGACCAAGATACAAGAGATTTACCAAGAAATTGACAAGTACCCGAAGTCGACTTTCTATCAACCTTGTCACCGGCATAGTCCGAGTTGGAGTAGCCAACAAAATCAAAAGAGGCCCTCTTTGGATACAAAATGCCAAAGTTTGGTGTATGGATTAAGTATCTCACTATCCTTTCCACGGCCTTAAGATGACATTCTTAAGGAGCAGCTTGATATCGTGCACACATGCACACACTTAGCATAATATCGGGACGTGAAGCACATAGATATAACAATGAACCAATCATAGAGCGATAAACCTTTTGATCGACTGGTTCACCATCTTTGGTCAAATCAAATGTCCACTAGTAGGCATGGGTGTAGTCATACCTTTGCATTCTTGCATACTGAACTTCTTGAATAAGTCCTTGGTGTACTTCGTTTGAGAGACAAAGGTACCTTCCTTAGTTTGCTTGATTTGCAAACCAAGAAAGATTTTGAGTTCACTCATCATAGACATCTCAAACTTCTCCGACATTAGCTTTCCAAACTTTTCACTAAAATGAGGGTTAGTTGATCCAAATATAATATCATCGACATAAATTTGGCATACAAATAGTTCTCGATTAACCCTTTTAGTAAAAAGAGTGGAATCTATCTTACCAATTTCAAAGCCTTTTTCAATGAGGAACTTGGTCAAGCATTTATACCATGCTCTAGGAGCTTGTTTAAGTCCATAAAGAGCTTTGTGAAGTTTGTAAACATGATTAGGTTTCTTAGGATTGACAAAGCCGGGAGGTTGCTTAACATAGACTTCCTCCTCTATTTCACCATTTAAAAAGGCACTTTTAATGCCATTTGGTACAAGGTGATATCATGGTGATTAGCATAGGCAAGTAAGATGCAATGGACTCAAGTCTAGAAACGGGAGCATATGTCTCACCATAGTCCATACCTTTGACTTGTGTGTAGCCTTGGGTGACGAGACGCTTTGTTGCGAACTACTTGTCCATCTTCATCTTGCTTGTTGCGAAACACCCATTTGGTACCGATGATGTTGTGGTTGTTGTCGGGCTTCTCAACTAATGTCCAAACTTGATTTCTCTCAAAGTTGTGTAGCTCTTCATGCATAGAGTTTATCAAATCCGGATCTTCCAATGCTTCTTCAACCTTCATAGGTTCAATGCTAGAGATGAATGAATAGTGTTCGCAAAAGTTTGCTAAACGAGTTTTTGAGCGAGTGATTCTCCCGGTTTGGATATCATTGTAGATTTTCTCGACGGGATGGTCTTTAGAAATTTTTGCTCGACCTCGTGAAAGCTTTTGCTTGGGTCTTGGTTGAACATCTTCTTCATCTTGTTCTTCTTCTTGGCCTTCTTCATTGTTGACGTTGTCGTTCTCTTGTCGTGGTGGAGAAGGAGGTTGTTGACATTCTTGGTGTACTTCCTCGTTTTCTTCATCTTGGTGTGTCCCACTTGTGGATGCTCCCATATCAACTCTTGGTTCACCTTGTCGTGAGATAGAAGCTTCCACTTGGACGGACGAGGTACTCTCCTTCACCTCCGTTGGACGAATCTTGCCAATAGATAAGTCTTGGATTGCTTCCAAGGGGTCTTTGTTTCCTACATCAATTGGCAATTGCTCAACTTGCGAGCCGTTAGATTCATCAAACTTCACATCTACCGTCTCTTCAACCTTTCGGGTGAAATTATTGTAGACACGGTAAGTGTGAGAGTTTGAGCCATAACCAAGTAGGAAACCTTCATCAGACTTAGGAGCAAATTTAGAGTGACGATGCTTATCAAGGATGTAGCACTTTGAGCCGAATACTCGAAAGTATCCAACTTGGGGTTTGTTACCGGTGAGGAGCTCGTACGCCGTCTTCCCGAGTAGCTCGTGAAGATACAAGCGATTTGTTGCATGACAAGCTGTCTCAACCGCTTCTGCCCAAAAGTGCTTCGGCGTCTTGTACTCATCAAGCATCGTTCTTGCCAGTTCGATGAGCGTCCGGTTCTTCCTCTCAACAACTCCATTTTGTTGAGGTGTGTACATAGCCGAGAACTCATGTGAAATCCCTTCTTCGTCAGTAAAGGTGTCCACATTTGCGTTCTTGAACTTCGTTCCGTTGTCGCTGTGAACCTTCTTGATCTTCACTTCAAATTGATTTTGGGCCTTCCTAGCGAAGTTTTCGAAGATCTTTTGGACATGTGATTTATCATCTAGAAAGAACACCCATGTAAATCTTGAAAACTCATCAACTATAACTAGACCAAAAGAATTTCCACCGAGACTTTTGTAGGCGTTGGGGCCAAACAGATCCATGTGAACTAGCTCAAGTGGCCTCCTTGTGGTCATGATGTTCTTCACGGGATGCCTTCCTCCAACCTGCTTACCTGCTTGACAAGCGTTGCAAAGTCTATCCTTATCAAATATGACATTGTTAACGCCAAGGATATGATTTCCTTTAATAAGCTTGTCAAGGTTTTGCATGCCAACATTACCTAATTGTCTATGCCATAAACAACCTTTAGAAGATTTAGCAATAAAGCAAGTTCTAGGTTGAGCCTTTTTAGTGAAATCAACAATGTAAAGATCACCTCTACGTATACTGGTAAAGACCATTTTATGATTATCTCTACGAAACACTTGGCAATCTACTTCAGTAAATAGGACATTGAAACCGAAATCAGCAAGTCTAGATACTGAAAGTAAGTTGTAGCCAAGAGATTCAACGAGCATAACATTTTGAATGGAGCTATCATGTGAGATGGCCACCTTATCGAGGCCAACCATCTTACCCTTTGAGTTGTCCCCGAAAGTGACATACTTTCGAGGACCATCGTTTTCAGCAAGCTCACGAAACATATCTTTATCTCCGGTCATGTGATCGTACACCCACTGTCAAGAACCCATTCCTTTCCCCCTACCATATATCCCCGAAGATTTGCCATAAGACCAAAGTGTCTCATTGCATCATCAAGATCAAAGTCACTATTATCATCCTCGTCATAGTATCCATGTTCAACATCGTCATGTGGTGGATAAAATCCTAGAGAGGGTGATTTGTTAGAGTGAGTTTGACAATGATCTCCTTTATGAATTCTAGTAGCTTTGTAAATAATATCGCTAATGATTCCAACATTCCCTTTGGCACGCATAAGATTTGTAAGCTCAAATAGACAATCACCAAACATAGGATCATTGGAATTCATCTTAGCCAAGGCAATAGACTTATGGAGAGTTTCATCTAGATTTTTCAAGGAATAATTTGGAAATCGTTCCTCAAGAACTTTCCATATAGTGTAGGCACACTCAAGAGTAGGCAAGTTTCTAATCGAGTTTCTAGGCAAGCCTCTAGTGATAAGATTAACAGTTCTAAGATTTCTGATCACGTCAATTGGCTCATCAAGGGTAGGATGCATAGGATCAACATGAGGTTCACAAGGGCTAGAAATGTACATGTTCAAATGATATTGATTGAAAATCACAAGCATCTCATTTTTCCACTCATGAAAATACTCCCCATCAAGAATAGGCACTCTATATCTAAGACTCCCCAAAGTAGACTCACCCATCTTCCTCCAATGGTGATTAAACCAAAGCAATGGAGACCAAAGCTCTGATACCAATTGAAAGGATCGATAAGAGGTGTCGAGAGGGGGGTGATTAGACACTAAGTGCCAAAGATTGCAGTTTTTAATTTCTTTAAGTTTAAGTGGAGTTTTGGCACAATTTTAACAATCACAATACATAAAAAGCAAGCATGCAAAGAGTATACGAGCAGCGGAAAGTAAAGCATGCAACTTGCAAGAATGTAAAGAGATGGGATTGGAGTATGCAAACGCAATTGGAGAGACAGATGTTTTTGTCATGGTTCCGATAGGTGGTGCTATCATACATCCACGTTGATGGAGACTTCAACCCACGAAGGGTAACGGCTGCGCGAGTCCACGGAGGGCTCCACCCAAGAAGGGTCCACGAAGAAGCTGAAGGAAATATGCCCTAGAGGCAATAATAAAGTTATTATTTATTTCCTCATATCATGATAAATGTTTATTATTCATGCTAGAATTGTATTAACCGAAAACATGATACATGTGTGAATACATAGACAAACATAGTGTCACTGGTATGCCTCTACTTGACTAGCTCATTGATCAAAGATGGTTATGTTTCCTAACCATAGACATGTGTTGTCATTTGATTAATGGGATCACATCATTAGGAGAATGATGTGATTGACTTGACCCATTCCGTTAGCTTAGCACTTGATCGTTTAGTATGTTGCTGTTGCTTTCTTCATGACTTATACAAAGTTCCTACAACTACGAGATTGTGCAACTCCCGTTTACCGGAGGAACACTTTGTGTGCTACCAAACGTCACAACGTAACTGGGTGATTATAAAGGTGCTCTACAGGTGTCTCCAAAGGTACATGTTGAGTTGGCATAATTCGAGATTAGGTTTTGTCACTCCGATTGTCGGAGAGGTATCTCTGGGCCCTCTCGGTAATACACATCACTTAAGCCTTGCAAGCATTGTAACTAACGAGTTAGTTACGAAATGATGTATTACGGAACGAGTAAAGGGACTTGCCAGTAACGAGATTGAACTAGGTATTGGATACCGACGATCGAATCCCGGGCAAGTAACATACCGATGACAAAGGGAACAACGTATGTTGTTATGCGGTTTGACCGATAAAGATCTTCGTAGAATACGTAGGAACCAATATGAACATCCAGGTTCCACTATTGGTTATTGACCGAGAATAGTACTAGGTCATGTCTACATAGTTCTCGAACCCGTAGGGTCCGCACGCTTAACGTTACGATGACAGTTTTATTATGAGTTTATAAGTTTTGATGTACCGAAGTTTGTTCGGAGTCCCGGATGTGATCATGGACATGACGAGGAGTCTCGAAATGGTCGAGACATAAATATTGATATATTGGACGACTATATTCAGACACCGGAAGTGTTCCGGGTGATTTCGGAGAAAACCGGAGTGCCGAAGGGTTACCGGAACCCCCCCCCCCCGGGGAGAGTTAATGGGCCACAAGGGCCTTAGTGGAAAGAGAGAAGGGCGGCCAGGGTGGGCCGCGCGCCCCCTCTCCCTCTGGTCCAAATTGGACTAGGAGGGGGGCGGCGCCCCCCTCTTTCCTTCCCCCTCTCCCCCTTCCTTTCCCCCTCCTAGTAGGAGTAGGAAAGGAGGAGTCCTACTCCTACTAGGAGGAGGACTCCTCCTCCTTGGCGCGCCCACAAGGGCCGTCCGGCCTCCCCCCCTTGCTCCTTTATATACGGGGGCGGGGGGCACCCTAGAGACACACAAGTTGATCTACGGATCGTTCCTTAGCCGTGTGCGGTGCCCCCCTCCACCATATTCTACCTCGGTTATATCCTCACGGAGTTTAGGCGAAGCCCTGCGCCGGTAGAACATCATCATCGTCACCACGCCGTCGTGCTGATGGAACTCATCCCCGACGCTTTGCTGGATTGGAGCCCGGGGAACGTCATCGAGCTGGACGTGTGCTGAACACGGAGGTGCCGTACGTTCGGTGCTTGGATCGGTCGGATCGTGAAGACATACGACTACATCAACCGCGTGGTCATAACGCTTCCGCTTAACGGTCTACGAGGGTACGTAGACAACACTCTCCCCTCTCATTGTTATGCCATCACCATGATCTTGTGTGTGCATAGGAATTTTTTTTGAAATTACTACGTTCCCCAACAGTGGCATCCGAGCCTAGGTTTTATGTGTTGATGTTATATGCACGATACAAGTCATACTGCTTACCAGCATGTCATACTTTGGTTCGGCGGTA
Organism: Triticum dicoccoides; assembly: GCF_002162155.2. Lineage (NCBI taxonomy): Eukaryota > Viridiplantae > Streptophyta > Magnoliopsida > Poales > Poaceae > Triticum > Triticum dicoccoides. The sequence continues at coordinate 596,691,353 of NC_041387.1, read as the reverse complement.
TTGTTGGATGAAGCGGCCCGGACCGACATTACGTGTACGCTTACGCGAGACTGGTTCTACCGACGTGCTTTGCACACAGGTGGCTGGCGGGTGTCAGTTTCTCCAACTTTAGTTGAACCGATGTGGCTACGCCCGGTCCTTGTGAAGGTTAAAACAGCACTAACTTGACAAACTATCATTGTGCTTTTGATGCGTAGGTAAGAACGGTTCTTGCTAAGCCCGTAGCAGCCACGTAAAACTTGCAACAACAAAGTAGAGGACGTCTAACTTATTTTTGCAGGGCATGTTGTGATGTGATATGGTCAAGACGTGATGCTATATTTATTGTATGAGATGATCATGTTTTGTAACCAAAGTTATCGGCAACTGGCAGGAGCCATATGGTTGTCGCTTTATTGTATGAAATGCAAACGCCCTGTAATTGCTTTACTTTATCACTAAGCGGTAGCGACAGTCGTACAAGCAATAGATGGCGTAAATGACAACGATGCTACGATGGAGATCAAGGTGTCGTGCCGGTGACGATGGTGATCACGACGGTGCTTCGGAGATGGAGATCACAAGCACAAGATGATGATGGCCATATCATATCACTTATATTGATTGCATGTGATGTTTATCCTTTATGCATCTTATCTTGCTTTGATTGACGGTAGCATTTTAAGATGATCTCTCACTAAAAATTATCAAGAAGTGTTCTCCCTGAATATGCACCGTTGCCAAAGTTCGTCGTGCCCAAACACCATGTGATGATCGGGTGTGATAAGCTCTACGTCCATCTACAATGGGTGCAAGCCAGTTTTGCACACGCAGAATATTCAGGTTATACTTGACGAGCCTAGCATATGCAGATATGGCCTCGGAACACATAGACCAAAAGGTTGAGCGTGAATCATATAGTAGATATGATCAACATAGTGATGTTCACCATTGAAAACTACTCCATCTCACGTGATGATCGCTTATGGTTTAGTTGATTTGGATCACGTAATCACTTTGATGACTAGAGAGATATCTATCTAAGTGGGAGTTCTTAAGTAATATGATTAATTGAACTTAAATTTATCATGAACTTAGTACCTGATAGTATTTTGCTCGTCTATGTTTGTTGTAGATAGATGGCTCGTCCTGTTGTTCCATTGAATTTTAATGCGTTCCTTGAGAAAGCAAAGTTGAAAGATGATGGTAGCAATTACACGGACTGGGTCCGTAACTTGAGGATTATCCTCATTGCTGCACAGAAGAATTACATCCTGGAAGCACCGCTGGGTGCCAGGCCTGCTGCAGGAGCAAAGCCAAATGTTGTGAACGTATGGCAGAGCAAAGCTGATGACTACTCTATAGTTCAGTGTGCCATGCTTTACGGCTTAGAACCGGGTCTTCAACGACGTTTTGAACGTCGTGGAGCATATGAGATGTTCCAGGAGTTGAAGTTAATATTTCAAGCAAATGCCCGAATTGAGAGATATGAAGTCTCCAATAAGTTCTACAGCTGCAAGATGGAGGAGAATAGTTCTGTCAGTGAGCATATACTCAAAATGTCTGGGTATAATAATCACTTGATTCAACTGGGAGTTAATCTTCCGGATGATAGCGTCATTGACAGAATTCTCCAATCACTGTCACCAAGCTACAAGAGCTTCGTGATGAACTATAATATGCAAGGGATGAACAAGACAATTCCCGAGCTCTTCGCAATGCTAAAGGTTGCGGAGGTAGAAATCAAGAAGGAGCATCAAGTGTTGATGGTCAACAAGACCACTAGTTTCAAGAAAAAGGGCAAAGGGAAGAAGAAGGGGAACTTCAAGAAGAACAGCAAGCAAGTTGCTGCTCAAGAGAACAAACCCAAGTCTGGACCTAAGCCTGAACCTAAGTGCTTCTACTGCAAGCAAACTGGTCACTGGAAGCGGAACTGCCCCAAGTATTTGGCGGATAAGAAGGATGGCAAAGTGAACAAAGGTATATGTGATATACATGTTATTGATGTGTACCTAACTAGAGCTCGTAGTAGCACCTGGGTATTTGATACTGGTTCTGTTGCTAATATTTGCAACTCGAAACAGGGACTACGGAATAAGCGAGCACTGGCCAAGGACGAGGTGACGACGCACGTGGGAAACAGTTCCAAAGTCGATGTGATCGTGGTCGGCACGCTACCTCTACATCTACCTTCGGGATTAGTTTTAGACCTGAATAATTGTTATTTGGTGCTAGCGTTGAGCATGAACATTATATCTGGATCTTGTTTGATGCGAGACGGTTATTCATTTAAATCAGAGAATAATGGTTGTTCTATTTATATGAGTAATATCTTTTATGGTCATGCACCCTTGAAGAGTGGTCTATTTTTATTGAATCTCGATAGTAGTAATACACATATTCATAATGTCGAAGCCAAAAGATGCAGAGTTGATAATGATAGTGCAATGTATTTGTGGCACTGCCGTTTAAGTCATATCGGTGTAAAGTGCATGAACAAACTCCATACTGATGGACTTTTGGAATCACTTGATTATGAATCACTTGGTACTTGCGAACCATGCCTCATGGGCAAGATGACTAAAACACCGTTCTTCGGTACTATAGAGAGAGCAACAGATTTTTTGGAAATCATACATACAGATGTATGTGGACCGATAAATATTGAAGCTCGTGGCGGATATCGTTATTTTCTCACCTTCACAGATGATTTGAGCAGATATGGGTATATCTACTTAATGAAACACAAGTCTGAAACATTTGAAAAGTTCAAAGAATTTTAGAGTGAAGTGGAAAATTATCGTAACAAGAAAATTAAGTTTCTACGATCTAATCGTGGAGGAGAATATTTGAGTTACGAGTTTGGTTTACATTTGAAACAATGCGGAATAGTTTCGCAACTCACGCCACCCGGAACACCACAACGAAATGGTGTGTCCGAACGTCGTAATCGTACTTTACTAGATATGGTGCGATCTATGATGTCTCTTACTGATTTACCGCTATCGTTTTGGGGTTATGCTTTAGAGACGGCTGCATTCACATTGAATAGGGCACCATCAAAATCCGTTGAGACGACGCCTTATGAACTATGGTTTGGCAAGAAACCAAAGTTGTCGTTTCTTAAAGTTTGGGGCTGCGATGCTTATGTGAAGAAACTTCAACCAGATAAGCTCGAACCCAAATCGGAGAAATGTGTCTTCATAGGATACCCAAAAGAGACTGTTGGGTACACCTTCTATCACAGATCCGAAGGTAAGACATTCGTTGCTAAGAATGGATCCTTTCTAGAAAAAGAGTTTCTCTCGAAAGAAGTGAGTGGGAGGAAAGTAGAACTTGATGAGATAACTATGTCTGCTCCCTTATTGGAAAGTAGTTCATCACAGAAATCAGTTCCTGTGACATCTACACCAATTAGTGAGGAAGATAATGATATTGATCATGAAACTTCAGATCAAGTTTCTAGTGAACCTCGTAGGTCTACCAGAATAAAATCTGCACCAGAGTGGTACGGTAATCCTATTCTGGAAGTCATGTTACTTGACCATGATGAACCTATGAACTATGAGGAAGCGATGATGAGCCCAGATTCCGCAAAATGGCTAGAAGCCATGAAATCTGAGATGGGATCCATGTATGAGAACAAAGTATGGACTTTCGTTGACTTGCCCGATGATCGGCAAGCCATTGAGAATAAATGGATCTTTAAGAAGAAGACTGATGCTGACGGTAATGTAACTGTCTATAAAGCTCGACTTGTTGCGAAAGGTTTTCGACAAGTTCAAGGGGTTGACTACGATGAGAATTTCTCACCCGTAGCGATGCTTAAGTCTGTCCGAATCATGTTAGCAATTGCCGCATTTTATGATTATGAAATTTGGCAGATGGATGTCAAAACTGCATTTCTGAATGGATTTCTGGAAGAAGAGTTGTATATGATGCAAGCGGAAGGTTTTGTCGATCCTAAGGGAGCTAACAAAGTGTGCAAGCTCCAGCGATCAATCTATGGTCTCGTGCAAGCCTCTCGGAGTTGGAATAAACGCTTTGATAGTGTGATCAAAGCATATGGTTTTATACAGACTTTTGGAGAAGCCTGTATTTACAAGAAAGTGAGTGGGAGCTCTGTAGCATTTCTAATATTATATGTGGATGACATATTGTTGATTGGAAATGATATAAAATTTCTGAATAGCATAAAAGGATACTTGAATAAAAGTTTTTCAATGAAAGACCTCGGTGAAGCTGCTTACATATTGGGCATTAAGATCTATAGAGATAGATCAAGACGCTTGATTGGACTTTCACAATGCACGTACCTTGATAAAGTGTTGAAAAGGTTCAATATGGATCAGGCGAAGAAAGGGTTCTTGCCTATATTACAAGGTATAAAGTTGAGTCAGACTCAATGCCCGACCACTGCAGAAGATAGAGAGAAAATGAAAGGAGTTCCCTATGCTTCAGCCATAGGCTCTATCATGTATGCAATGTTGTGTACCAGACCTGATGTGTGCCTTGCTATTAGCTTGGCAGGGAGGTACCAAAGTAATCCAGGAGTGGGTCCCTGGACAGCGGTCAAGAACATCCTGAAATACCTAAAAAGGACTAAGGATATGTTTCTCGTATATGGAGGTGACAAAGAGCTAGTCGTAAATGGTTACGTCGATGCAAGCTTTGACACTGATCCGGACGATTCTAAATCGCAAACCGGATACGTATTTTCATTAAACGGTGGAGCTGTAAGTTGGTGCAGTTCTAAACAAAGCGTCGTGGCGGGATCTACATGTGAAGCGGAGTACATAGCTGCTTCGGAAGTAGCAAATGAAGGAGTCTGGATGAAGGAGTTCATTTCCGATCTAGGTGTTATACCTAGTGCATCGGGACCAATGAAGATCTTCTGTGACAATACTGGTGCAATTGCCTTGGCAAAGGAATCCAGATTTCACAAGAGGACCAAACACATCAAGAGACGCTTCAATTCCATTCGAGACCAAGTCCAAGTGGGAGACATAGAGATTTGCAAGATACATACGGATCTGAAAGTTGCAGACCCGTTGACTAAGCCTCTCTCACGAGCAAAACATGATCAGCACCAAGACTCCATGGGTGTTAGAATCATTACTATGTAATCTAAGATTATTGACTCTAGTGCAAGTGGGAGACTGAAGGAAATATGCCCTAGAGGCAATAATAAAGTTATTATTTATTTCCTCATATCATGATAAATGTTTATTATTCATGCTAGAATTGTATTAACCGGAAACATGATACATGTGTGAATACATAGACAAACATAGTGTCACTAGTATGCCTCTACTTGACTAGCTCATTGATCAAAGATGGTTATGTTTCCTAACCATAGACATGTATTGTCATTTGATTAATGGGATCACATCATTAGGAGAATGATCTGATTGACTTGACCCATTCCGTTAGCTTAGCAATTGATCGTTTAGTATGTTGCTGTTGCTTTCTTCATGACTTATACAAAGTTCTTACAACTATGAGATTATGCAACTCCCGTTTACCGGAGGAACACTTTGTGTGCTACCAAACGCCACAACGTAACTGGGTGATTATAAAGGTGCTCTACAGGTGTCTCCAAAGGTACATGTTGAGTTGGCATAATTCGAGATTAGGTTTTGTCACTCCAATTGTCGGAGAGGTATCTCTGGGCCCTCTCGGTAATACTCATCACTTAAGCCTTGCAAGCATTGTAACTAATGAGTTAGTTACGAAATGATGTATTACGGAACGAGTAAAGAGACTTGCCGGTAACGAGATTGAACTAGGTATTGGATACCGACGATCGAATCTCGGGCAAGTAACATACCGATGACAAAGGGAACAACGTATGTTGTTATGCGGTTTGACCGATAAAGATCTTCGTAGAATATGTAGGAACCAATATGAACATCCAGGTTCCACTATTGGTTATTGACCGAGAATAGTACTAGGTCATGTCTACATAGTTCTCGAACCCGTAGGGTCCACACGCTTAACGTTACGATGATAGTTTTATTATGAGTTTATAAGTTTTGATGTACCGAAGTTTGTTCGGAGTCCCGGATGTGATCACAGACATGACGAGGAGTCTCTAAATGGTCGAGACATATAGATTGATATATTGGACGACTATATTCGGACACCGGAAGTGTTTCGGGTGATTTCGGAGAAAACCGGAATGCCGGAGGGTTACCGGACCCCCCCCCCCCCGGGGGAGAGTTAATGGGCCACATGGGCCTTAGTGGAAAGAGAGGGGGGCGGCCAGGGTGGGCCGCGCGCCCCCTCTCCCTCTGGTCCGAATTGGACTAAGAGGGGGGGCGGCGCCCCCCTCTTTCCTTCCCCCTCTCCCCCTTCCTTTCCCCCTCCTAGTAGGAGTAGGAAAGGGG
>NC_041387.1:596621708-596684734 GCF_002162155.2 Triticum dicoccoides | reverse complement strand
ACTCCTACTAGGAGGAAGACTCCTCCTCCTTGGCGCGCCCACAAGGGACGGCCGGCCTCCCCCCCCCCCTTGCTCCTTTATATACGGGGGCGGGGGGCACCCTAGAGACACACAAGTTGATCTACGAATCATTCCTTAGCCGTGTGCGGTGCCCCCCTCCACCATATTCCACCTCGGTTATATCATCGCGGAGTTTAGGCGAAGCCCTGCACCGGTAGAACATCATCATCGTCACCACGCCGTCGTGCTGACGGAACTCATCCCCGACGCTTTGCTGGATTGGAGCCCGGGGAACGTCATCGAGCTGGACGTGTGCTGAACACGGAGGTGCCGTACGTTCGGTGCTTGGATCGGTCGGATCGTGAAGACGTACGACTACATCAACCGCGTTGTCATAACGCTTCCGCTTAACGGTCTACGAGGGTACGTAGACAACACTCTCCCCTCTCGTTGCTATGCCATCACCATGATCTTGCGTGTGCCTAGGAATTTTTTTTGAAATTACTATGTTCCCCAACAGAAGCAACCTTGTCTATCCCACCATGGCCGTCGCCCACGAAGGACTTGCCTCACTAGCGGTAGATCTTCAAGAAGTAGGCGATCTCCTTGCCCGTACAAACTCCTTGGTTCAACTCCACAATCTTGTCGGAGGCTCCCAAGTGACACCTAGCCAATCTAGGAGACACCACTCTCCAAGAAGTAACAAATGGTGTGTTGATGATGAACTCCTTGCTCTTGTGCTTCAAATGATAGTCTCCCCAACACTCAACTCTCTCTCACAGGATTTGGATTTGGTGGAAAGAAGGTTTGAGTGGAAAGAAACTTGGGTAAGGCTAGAGATCAAGATTCATATGGTAGGAATGGAATATCTTGGTCTCAACACATGAGTAGGTGGTTCTCTCTCAGAAAATGTAAGTTGGAAGTGTAGGTTTGTTCTGATGGCTCTCTCCACGAATGAAGAGGAGGTGGAGGGGTATATATAGCCTCCACACAAAATCTAACTGTTACACACAACTTGCCAATCTCGGTGCGACCGAATTAAGAAACTCAGTCGGACCGATTCAGGAAATCTACTGACCGTTAGGATTTTCAGTGGGACCGACATGCAACTCGGTAGGACCGATATGGTTAGGGTTAGGGCATAACGTAATCTCGGTGAGACCGATTACACAAACTCGGTGAGACCGATTTTGGTAATAAGCTAACCAGAGAGTTGGTCAGGTAAACTCGGTGTGACCGATTCGCTCATCTCGGTGGGACCGAAACGTTACGAAAAGGAAACAGAGAGTTTACGTTGTAATCTCGATAGGTCCGATTACACAAACTCAGTGGGACAGATTTTGGTAGTGGACATACACACAGAGATTACAATCCCATCTCAGTGAGACCGAGATCCCTATCGGTGAGACCGATTTGCCTAGGGTTTGTGGCAGTGGCTATGACATCTGAACTCGGTGGCGCAGGATAGAAAGAATCGGTGGGGCCGAGTTTGACTTTTGGTTTAGGTCATATGTGGATGTGAGAAAGTATTTGAGGGCTTTTGAGCATATCACTAAGCACTTTGAGCAAGAACCTCATTAAGCAACAACTCGTCCCTCGTTGACAGTATTTGCTTTTCCTATAGACTCAATGTGATCTTGGATCACTAAAATATAAAATGTAGAGTCTTGAGCTTGAAGCTTTAGCCAATCCTTTGTCCTTAGCATCTTGAAGGGCTTCCACATCTTCTAGTTCATGCCACTTCATTGTTGAACTTATCTGAAACTTACTAGATAAAAGTGTTAGTCCAACAAGAGATATGTTGACATTAATTACCAAAATCACCCATGGAACACTTGTGCTTTCAACAGCACTTCACTCAGGTAATATACCGGCCTCTGGACTGGCAGTGCTCTGCCCTCCTCCTTGCGCTCCACCACTATGACTATGCTGACCACCCGACTGGTAGCGGTGATGTAGAGGAGCATGGGCTCTTTATCAGTCGGGGCCGCCAGAATAGGCGGAGTGGTCAACATCTTCTTGAGCTGGAGGAAAGCTTCGTCTGCCTTGTCGTTCCACTCGAAAAAAGTTGTTTTCTTCATGAGCTGGTACAGGGGGAGAGCCTTCTCGCCCAGCCGACTGATGAAACGACTGATGGATGCCAGGCAGCTGGTAAACTTCTGCATGTCCAGCTGTCGGGTGGGCACCTCCATCTTCTCGCTGGCCTTGATCTTCACAGCGTTGCACTCTATGCCGCGCTCTGAGACCAGGAAACCAATAAGTTGGTCGGCTGGTACTCCAAAGACGCATTTCTCCGGGTTGAGCTTGATTTGAAATTGGCGCAAGTTTTCAAATGTCTCCTTGAGGTCTTCTAACAGCATGTCACGCTTCTCCGTATTCACCACCACATCGTCCACGTAAATGTGGGTGTTTCTGCCAAGTTGCTGAGACACTTCTGCATGCAACGCTGAAACGTGGCGCCGACATTTCTCAAGCTGAACGTCATGGTCAGGTAGCAGAAGGCTCCAAATGGCGTGATGAAGGGGTCTTCAGACTATCGGCCGGATTCAGCTTGATCTGGTGGTACCCTGAGTACGCATCCAAAAAACTCAACAGCTTGCATCCAGCTATGGAGTCTATCACTTGGTCAATTCTTGGCAAAGCAAAGGGATCTTTGGGGCAAGCTTTGTTGAGGCTGGTATAATCAATACACATGCGCCACTTCTTATTCTTCTTCAGCACAAGAACTGGGTTGGCTAGCCATTCCGGGAAGAACACTTCCATGATAAAGCCAGCTGCTAGAAGCCGGGCTATCTCTTCTCCAACAACCCTTCTCTTTTCTTCTATAGGCGGCGCAAGGGCTGCCTGACCGGCTTGGCGTCAGATCGGAAATGTATCTTGTGCTCGGCGAAATCCGTCGGAACACCCGGCATGTCTTTGGGAGACCATGCAAAGATATCCCGATTCTCACATAGGAAATCGACGAGCTCGCTTTCCTATTTGTTGTCAAGGTTTGCACCTATGACCGCGTGCCTCCCCGGGTGCTCCGGGTCCAAGGGTATCTTCTTTGTTTCCTTCACCGGCTTGAACGAGCCCTCAACTTCCAATTCCTTGGGGGTGGGTGACATTTCCGGCTGCTTGCCTGCCATCGCCACAACCTGGTCAAGGAGCCGCTTTTCAGCTACAATCACAAGGGACTCGACCAGTCGGCTGCTGTCTGCAGCTCAGGCGGACGACTTTTTGTAGTCTCCGACTACGGTTAGGATTCCCTTGGTAGTCGGCATCTTCATCTTGAGGTAAGCATAGTGGGGGACTCCCATGAACTTGGCTAGGGTAGGCAGGCCAAGTAGCGCATGGTAGGGGCTCTCGAGGTCCACCACCTCAAACCAGACTGGCTCTCGGCGGAAGTGATCTTTTTCTCCGAAGAGAACATCAATCTGGGTCTTGCCGATTGGTGAGCAAGAAAGGCTAGGAACTATGCCATGGAATACAGTCCGACTGGGGTGAAGCTGCTTCTGCTTGATTCCCAACTTCTCCATCGTGTCACGGTACATGATGTTGATACTCATGTCGCTATCTATCAAGACTTGAGAGAAACGAGTTGCCCGCCTCTCTATTGCGAAGGTGGCATCTAAGACCAGGGCATAAGAACCAGGAGGGGGCATCACCTCCGGGTGGTCAGCCCTACTCCAACTGATAGGCTTCTCAGACTAGTGCATGAACTCTGGGGTCTCTGACGCCACTGCATGTACTTCTTGCTGCTGTTGCCGTCTGCTGCGCTTGTCGTCGGCCACACTGGTGAACTCGACATAGGCTCCATGCTCCTCAGGATACTCATCTTGTATGGCGCCGACTGGCCGAACCGCCGGTTGCTGGGGCGGAGGAGGAGGCGGGCCGACAGGCGATGGAGGCAGGAGTTCATCTCCCTTGGCGATTCGGGTAAGCCAATGGCACTTCCGAGTGGTGTGGTTGGACAGCTTCGCACCACTATGGAACTTGCAAGGCGCATCAAGAGTCTGCTCGTACGAGAAGGCGGGCAACCAATTGGCTTGCCGCCTTTCTGACGCTTGGGCGGAGGCTGCCCTTCCGGCTTCTGGTCCTCAACTGTCGCCACCTGCCGGCTGGTGGAAGCCGGCTGCGTGGCCTTGCGCTTGTTTTCGCTCGATTGCTATCGCCGACTGGTGTCACTAGTCGGGGTCCGAGGAGCCTGAGGAGCTACTTTTCCAGATGCATCAACTTGGATCTCCGCCTTCATGGAGGAGTCGGCCGTGGCGTATTTGTCAACGATTATCAACAGTTCATTGAGAGTCGCCGGCTCGTCGTAGAGAAGTCGGTGCTTGAGGAGGGTGCCCTCTTGGCACCCGGCGGTGAAGTATTCGATGGCCTGCACCTCGTGCACGCCTTCGCAGGAGTTACGCAGCTCGGCCCAGCGCGTGAGATAATCACGAGTTGATTCGCTGGGCCCTTGGACGCACAAGGAGAGCTGGCGGGGCTTGGGAGGTCGCTTGTACGTGCTGGTGAAGTTGCGGATGAAAGCTTCGGTGAAATCAACCCAACTTTTGATGCTGCGGGGCTTCAGGCTATTAACCCACGTCCGGGCTGTGCCCTGGAGCATGAGCAGGACGTACTTCACAGCAATGCGCTTGTTGCCGTTTGCTATGCTGATGGTCGTGGAGTAGTCGACCAGCCAGTCCTCCAGCTTCACGGAACCGGTGTACTTGGGCGTATCTCTTGGGAGCGTGAACCCTCGAGGGAAAGGCTCATCTCGGATTCGAGGGCCAAAACAGGGCGGACCCAACGCGTCTTCTTCTTCTAGCACTAGGGAATGATTGAGGCGGTCGATCCGATGGCGGGCATCATTCTCCCCGACTCCTTCCCTGCGACCAAGGCGGTCGCCGAGTGTCAGGTGCGTGACAGGCGGCAGAGTGGGATTCCTTTCTCCGCGAGGCGGAGGAGGAGGCGGGTCGCCATGTCGCTTCATAGCTTGGGGGCGGCCTTCTGCGTCACGCTCGATGGAGAGGTGAGTCCAACTGTGGCTAGCAGCCGGCTCATTGCCTCTTCTACCACAGACGCCACCAGTCGGCGTCCGAGATGTCGCGCCATGATCCTGGCGAGGGGGCGGATCGTCATTTCGCCGGATGGGCGCTTCGGTGCGGCAGCCGGCCTCTTGCTGCTCGGCGGCCGCGTCAAGGAGTTGCTGGACGCGCTCCGTCATGTAGCGACGCTCGTCGCCCTCGAACTTGTCTAGCTCATCTGCTACCGCTTGGGCAGCTCGTATGTTCTCCGCAGGCGTGGCGTAGACAGGACGATCCGTCCCGAACATGCTGGCAATGGTCGCGCCATGCTGCCGGATCGAGCCGATGCGTCTAGGCCCCTCAAGAGCCGGCATGCTGCTGACGGCTCGGTCCATCCCGCGCCGGTAGGCTTCCGAGAGGCGTCGCATGCTGGCCAGTCGGTTGGCGCTTTCGATGAGCTGGATGCGGCGTGCTTCCAGCGTCTCAGCGCTTGCGTCTTCCGGGATGGGCGCTGACAAGTCTCACAGCGCCGCATTGAGTGGGTCTCGAATGCCTCCGTCCGAGTGCTTGCCACTGTTGATGACAAGCACCTCCGTGACGGTGCTCCCGCCATTGTGCTTGCGAGGAGGCGGCTCGTCATAAACCACCACGTTGGTGGGGAATGCGTCAAGCCACACCATGTCGGAGTCGACGATCATCGGGTCGGTGGAGCCAACAGACTCCAAGTCCACAGCAGGCTCGCTGGCGACATGGAGCTGGTCGAGGAGGCTGACGAGGCGGCTCTCAGGGCAGTCGGTGCCTGCGTCGGATGCAGGCTCGTCAGAGAGGCGGATCTCGCCAACAAGGTCGGCGAGGCAGCTCGCTGCGCAGGCGATCTCCGTGCCGTGCAGCGCATTGAGGCTGACGCCGTCGGGCATGCCGAGCTGGCTGCGCTCGCCAGGAAGGAACAAGGTTCCCGTCCAGAATAGTTCTTCGAATGACGGTGCACATCGCCCCATGCTGGGCGCCAAATGTCGGGGTTTGGGTGCGACATATGCAAAGGATGGCTTATCATAGTGGGAGCGAGTAGAACGTCCCCGGTGCCTGGAAGCGGGATGAGGCGTAGACACGAACGTCGGCGCACTTTACCCAGGTTCGGGGCTCTCCTAGGAGATAACACCCCTAGCCCTGCTCTGCGGGGTCTCCGCATTATCACTAAGGCACTAGTGAGTACAATGGTGCTCCTTGAGCAGTATGCTAAGGGTAGAAGGAGGCAGGGCTAGCTCTCTTCTTCCTCTAGGTATGAGTCTAGTTCTAACAGGTTGGGAACCCTTTGCATGGGTGCCCTGGGGGGTTTATATAGGCCTACCCCCTAGGGGTACAATGGTAACTTGGCCGGGGTAGGACCCGGCTGTCAGTGTCCCTGGTCGTCGTCTTCTCTGTCGGCTGCTGGTTGATCACTGTAGTTGTGATGCTAACGATGCACGCTTGGTCGGGGCAGGCATGGCTACAGTCCCGCCACCTAGTGGGAGATCACTATAGCCTTGTCGTGTCTAGTACGGGTAATGGCGCACGGGCCTCGAGGAAGGATTTAGCCGACTGCCAGGAGTCGGATCCCTAGGGAGCCGACTGGCCGGGCATTGCCGCCCTCTAGGCCCTCGCTGCCTGGTAGGGCCCGCCGTCGGCAAGCCATACCGACAGGCCGTCGTGGGCAGCAGGCCCCACCTGACAGTGGTGGCATCAAGGGTGGAGTGGCAACAGTGCCGCGTCGTGCGGAAATCTCCACCTGTACGGGGCACTGTGGCCACGCCAAGCCCGGGATTCGGGGGTGATGGGCTACACTGTAGCCTCACCCTGTCTTGTCCTCTTGATGAGGGGCGCAGACTCTGAGGGCGCCGAGGGCCGCCCGACAGGCCTCTACGGAGGCCGCCTGCTAGGAGTTGGCCCATTCTTGGTGCCGTCTGCGAGTGCTCAGCCGTCTTCTGGCAGCCGGCCATTGAGCCAGCCGGCCACCGGAAGGCGGCGCCTCTTTCTGGAGTCTCGTGGGGCGCAACTGGCCCACAGTCTTGAAAGGCTCAGGGACTCGGGTTAGGCTACCAGTGGCCCATTACTCCGACACCAAGTCAACTTGTGGTTCACCTTGGCGTGAAGTTGAGGCTTCCACTTGGACGGGCGAGGTACTCTCCTTCACCTCCATTGGGCGAATCTTTCCACTAGACAAGTCTTGTATTGCTTCCGAAGGTTCTTTGTCACCTACATCAATTGGCAATTGCTCTACTTGTGAGCCGTTAGATTCATCAAACTTCACATCTACCGTCTCTTCAACATTTCGGGTGAAATTGTTGTAGAACGGTAAGTGTGAGAGTTTGAGCCATAACCGAGTAGGAAACCTTCGTGAGATTTAGGAGCAAATTTCGAATGACGATGATTATCAAGAATATAGCACTTTGAGCCGAATACTCAAAAGTTTCCAACTTGGGGTTTGTTACTGGTGAGAAGCTCGTATGCCGTCTTCTCGAGTAGCTTGTGAAGATATAGATGATTTGTTGCATGACAAGTTGTCTCAGCCGCTTCCGCCCAAAAGTGTTTTGGCATCTTGTACTCATCAAGCATTGTTATCACCATCTCAATAAGAGTCTGGTTCTTCCTCTCAACAACTCTATTTTGTTGAGGCGTGTACGTAGCCAAGAACTCATGTGAAATCCCTTCTTCGTCAAGAATGTTGTCCACATTGGCGTTCTTGAACTCCGTTCCATTGTCGCTACGAACCTTCTTGATCTTCACTTCAAGTTGATTTTGGGCCTTCCTAGCGAAGTTCTTGAAGATCTTTTCGACATTTGATTTGTCATCAAGAAATAACACCCACGTAAATCTTGAAAAATCATCAACAATGACCAATCCGAATGAGTTGCCACAAAGACTCTTGTAGGCGTTGGGACCAAAAAGATCCATGTGAAGTAGCTCGAGTGGTCTTCTCGTGGTCATGATGTTCTTCACGGGATGACTTCCTCCAACTTGTTTTCCTGCTTGGCAAGCACTACAAAGTCTATCCTTGTCAAATATAACATCTTTAACACCAAGGATATGATCACCTTTAATAAGCTTATCAAGATTTTGCATTCCCACATGACCTAACCGTCTATGCCACAACCAACCTTTAGAAGATTTAGCAATTAAGCAAGTTATAGGTTGAGCCTTTTTAGTCAAATCAACAATGTATAGATCACCTCTACGTATACCGGTAAAGACCATATTATGATTATCTCTTCGAAACACTTGGCAATCTACTTCAGTAAATAGGACAGTGAAACCGAAATCGGCTAGTTTAGATACAGAAAGTAAACTATAGCCAAGAGATTCAACAAGCATAACATTTTGTATGGAGCTGCCATGTCAGATGGTCACCTTACCAAGGCCAACCACCTTACCCTTTGAGTTATCACCAAAAGTGACATACTTTCGAGGGTCGTTGTTTTCAGCAAGCTCACGAAACATATCCTTGTCTCTGGTCATGTGATCGTACATCCACTATCAAGAACCCATTCCTTTCCTCCAGCCATGTAGCCGCGAAGTTTAGCCATAAGACCAAAGTGTCTCATAGATTCATCAAGATCAAAGTCACTATCATCATCCTCATCATAGTATCCATGTTCAACATTGTCTTGTGATTGATTTTCACCTAGAGAGATTAATTCATTAGATTTATGATCATGACAATGTGCATCTTTATGAATTCTAATGACTTCAGAAATGATGTTACTAATGATTCCAACATCTCCTTTGGCACGCATAAGGTCACGAAGCTCAAATAGACAATCACCAAACTTAGGATCATTAGGATTCATCTTATTTAAAGCAATGGACTTGTGAAGAATCTCATCTAAATTTTTCAAGGAATAGTCTGGAAAGCGTTCCTCAAGATATCTTCATATGGTGTAAGCACATTCAAGAGTTGGCAAGCATGCAATCAAATTTCTAGGCAATCCTCTAGTGATAAGATTGATAGTTCTAAGATTGTGAATCATGTCAAGAGACTCATCGGGGGTAGGATGGAATGGATCAATAAGGGGCGCACAAGGGCTAGTAATGTACTTGTTCAATTGATATTCATTGAAAATCTCAAGCATCTCATTTTTCCAAGCATTATAGAACTCTCCATCAAGCATAGGCACTCTACGTCTAATACTCCCAATCGTAGACTCATCCATCTTCCTCCAATGGTGATTAAACCAAAGCAATGGAGATCAATGCTTTGATACCAATTGAAAGGATCAAGAAGAGGTGTCTAGAGGGGGGTGATTAGACCCTCAACAAGTAAAGGTAGCAGTTTTTAAGTTCTTCAAGTTGAGGTTGGAGATTAACACAATTTTAAACATTCACAATACATTTCAAGCAAGCATGGCAAGAGTATATGAGAAGCGGAAAGTAAAGCATGCAATTTGCAAGAAAGTAAAGTGATGGGATTGGAGTGTGCAAATGCAATTGGAGACACGGAGATTTTTGGCGTGGTTCTGATAGGTGGTGCTATCGTACATCCACGTTGGTGGACACTTCAACCCACAAAGGGTAACGGTTGCACGAGTCCATGGGGGCTCCACCCACAAAGGGTCCACGAAGAAGCAACCTTGTATATCCCACCATGGCCATCGCCCACGAAGGACTTGCCTCACTTGGGTAGATCTTTACGAAGTAGGCGATCTCCTTTCCCTTAGAAACTCCTTGGTTCAACTCCACAATCTCGACGGTGGCTCCCAAGTGACACTTAACCAATCTAGGAGACACCACTCTCCAAAAGGTAATAGATGGTGTGTTGATGATGAACTCCTTGCTCTTGTGCTTCAAATGATAGTCTCCCCAACACTCAACTCTCTCACACAGATTTGGATATGGTGGAAAGATGATTTGGGTGGAAAGCAACTTGGGGAAGGCTATAGATCAAGATTCTTGTGGTAGGATTGGAATGTCTTGATCTCAACACATGAGTAGGTGGTTCTCTCTCAGAAAATGAGTAGTGGAAGTGTAGGCACGTTCTGATGGCTCTCTCGCAAATGGATAAGGGGGTGGAGGGTATATATAGCCTCCACACAAAAACTAGTCGTTACACACAATTTACCAAACTCGGTGAGACCGAATAATGAAACTCGGTGAGACCAATCTGGTTCAAAATGTGAACGTTAGGATTTTTGGTGGGACCAACAAGGTCAACTCGGTGGGACCGATGTGCTAGGGTTAAGGCAAAACCTCATCTCGGTGTGACCGATTGCATGAACTCGGTGAGACCGATTTCAGCAATAAGCAAATAGAGACTTGATCAAGGAAAATCGGTGGGACCGACTGCACATCTCGGTGAGACTGAAATAATTGCAACAGGCAACAGAGAGTTTTCAAGGCCATCTTGGTGGGATTGAGATCCTATCGATGAGATCGAACTGATTAGGGTTTCTGGCAGTGGCTATGTCAATGAACTCGGTGGCGCCGGATAGATCAAATCGGTGGGGCCGAGTTTGAATTTAGGTTTTGGACATATGTGGAAATGAGAAAGTGGTTGAGGACTTTGGAGAATATCACTAAGCACTTTGAGCAAGTAGACAATTAAGCAACACCTC
The DNA here is from genome assembly GCF_002162155.2 of Triticum dicoccoides. Classification (NCBI taxonomy): domain Eukaryota; kingdom Viridiplantae; phylum Streptophyta; class Magnoliopsida; order Poales; family Poaceae; genus Triticum; species Triticum dicoccoides. Next base: position 596,674,155 of record NC_041387.1, on the reverse strand, counting down.
ATCCCCTTTTAATAGTATTGGCTTTTCCTATGGACTCAATGTGATCTTGGATCACTAAAATGAAAATGAAGAGTCTTGAGCCTTTTGCCAATATTGTCCTTCGCATTTTGAAGGGGTTCCGCATCCTATTGTTCATGACATGCCTTTGTTGAACTCTCTGAAATATAATAGATAAAAACATTAGTCCAACAAGAGATATGTTGACATTAATTACCAAAATCACCCAGTGAGCACTTGTGCTTTCATGTTTCAAGAGCTGAAATTGGTATTTCAGACTCATGCCCGTGTCGATAGTATGAGACCTCTGACAAGTACGCCTACAAGATGGAGGAGAATAGCTCAACTAGTGAGCATTGCTCAGAATGTCTGGGTACTACAATTGCTTGAATCAAGTGGGAGTTAATCTTCTAGATAAGATAGTGATTCACAAAGTTCTCCACTATCACCAAGCTACTAGAACTTCGTGATGAACTATAATATGCAAGGATGACAAAAATGATTCCCAAGATCTTTGCGATGTTGAAATCGGCGATGGTAGAAATCAAGAAAGAGCATCAAGTGTTGATGGTTAACAAGACCACTAGTGTCAAGAAAAAGGGCGAGGGAAAGAGAGGGAACTTCAAGAAGAATGGCGAGCAAGTTGCCGCTCCCATGAAGAAGCCCAAAGTTGGACCCAAGCCTGAAACTGAGTGCCTCTACTGCAAAGGAAATGGTCACTGGAAATGGAACTGCCCCAAATACTTGGCGGATAAGAAGGAAGGCAAACTGAACAAAGGTATATTTTATATACATGTTATTGGTGTGTACCTTGCTAGTATTAATAGTAGCCCCTGGGTATTTGATATCGGTTCAGTTGCTAAGATTAGTAACTCGAAATAGGAGTTGCAGAATAAATAGAGACTAGTTAAGGGTGAGATGACGATGTGTGTTGGAAGTGATTCCAAAGTTTGATACGATCACCATCACACACTCCCTCTACCTTCGGGATTAGTGTTGAACCTAAATAAATGTTATTTGGTGTTTGCGTTGAGCATGAATATGATTTGATCATGTTTATTGCAATACGGTTATTCATTTAAGTCAAAGAATAATTGTTGTTCTTTTACATGAATAAAACCTTCTATGGTCATACACCCAATGTGAATGGTCTATTGAATCTCGATCGTAGTGATACACATATTCATAATATTGATGCCAAAAGATGCAAAGTTGATAATGATAGTACATACCTGTGGCACTACCGTTTAGGTCATATTGGTGTAAAGCGCATGAAGAAACTCCATGCAGATGGGATTTTGGAATCACTTAATTATGAATCATTTGATACTTGCGAACCATGCCACATTGGCAAGATGAATAAAACTCCGTTCTTCGGAACAATGGAGCGAGCTAATAACTTATTGAAAATAATATATATCGATGTATGCGGTTCGATGAGTATTGAAGCACGCGGCGAGTATCATTATTTTCTAGCCTTCACAGATGATTTGAGCAGATATGGGTATATCTACTTAATGAAACACAAGTCTGAAACATTTGAAAAGTTCAAAGAATTTCATATTGAAGTGGAAAATTATAGTAACAAAAAAAATAAAGTTTCTATGATTTGATCGCGGAGGCGAATATTTGAGTTACGAGTTTGGCCTTCATTTAAAACAATGTGGAATAGTTTCAAAACTCACGCTACCTGGAACATCACAGTGTAATGGTGTGTCCAAACATCGTAACCATACTTTATTAGATATTGTGCGTTCTATGATGTCTCTTACAGATTTACCACTATTGTTTGGGGTTATGCATTACAGACAGTTGCATTCACGTTAAATAGGGCACTGTCTAAATCCATTAAGATGATAGCGTGTGAACTGTGGTTTGGCAAGAAACCTAAGTTGTCGTTTCTTAAAGTTTGGGGATGTGACACTTATGTCAAAAGGCTTCAGCCTGATAAGCTAGAACCTAAATCGGAAAAGTGCGTCTTCATAGGATACCCTAAAGAGACTACTGGGTACACCTTCTACCACATATCTGAAGGCAAGATCTTTGTTGCTAAGAATGGGTCCTTTCTAGAGAAGGAGTTTCTCTCAAAAGAAGTGAGTGGGAGGAAAGTAGAACTTGATGAGGTAATTGTACCTTCTCTCGAATTGGAAAGTAGCACATCACAGAAAACTGTTCGCGTGATGCCTACACCAACTAGAGAGGAAGCTAATGATGATAATCAGGAAACTTCAGATCAAGTTACTACAGAACTTCGTAGGTCAATCAGAGCACACGATCTGCACAAGAGTGGTACGGTAATCCTATCCTGGAAGTTATGTTATTAGACCATGGCAAACCTACGAACTATGAAGAAGCTATGATGAGCCCATATTCCGATAAATGGCTTGAGGCTATGAAAATTGAGATAGGATCCATGTATGAGAACAAAGTATGTATTTTGGTGGATTTGCCCGTTGATCGGCAATCCATAGAAAATAAATGGATCTTCAAGAAGAAGACTGACGCTGATGGTAATGTTACTGTCTACAAAGCTCGACTTGTCACGAAAGGTTTTTGACAAGTTCAAGGAGCTGACTATGATGAGACTTTCTCACCAATAGCGATGCTTAAGTCTGTCTGAATCATGTTAGCAATTGCTGCATTTTATGATTCAAATGGATGTCAAAACTGGATTCCTTAATGGATATCTTAAAGAAGAGTTGTATATGATGCAACCAGAAGATTTTGTCGATTCTAAAGCTGCTAACAAAGTGTGCAAGCGCCAGCGATCCATCTATGGACTGGTGAAAGGATCTCAGAGTTGGAATATACGCTTTGATAAGGTGATCAAAGCATATGGTTTTATACAGACTTACGGTGAAGCATGTATTTACAAGAAAGTGAGTGGGAGCTTTGTAGCATTTCTGATAATATATGTGGATGATATATTATTGATTGAAAATGATATAGAATTTCTGGATAGTATAAAAGGATGCTTGAATAAGAATTGTTTTTCAATGAAATACCTAGGTGAAGCTGCTTACATATTGAGCATCAAGATCTATAGGGATAGATCGAGACACTTAATAGGACTTTCACAAAGCACATACATTGACAAAGTTTTTAAGAAGTTCAAAATGGATCGGTCATAGAAAGGATTCTTGCCTCTGTTACAAGGTGTGAAGTTGAGTAAGACTCAAAACCAGACCACGGCAGAAGATAGAGAGAGAATGAAAGTTATTCCCTATGTCTCAGCCATAGGTTCTATAAAATATGCCATGTTGTGTACCAGACCTATTGTGTCCCTTTTCATGAGTTTAGCAAGAGGTAGAATAGTGATCCAGGAGTAGATCACTAGACAACGGTCAAATTATCCTTAGAGGACTAAGGAAAATATTTCTCGGTTATGGAGGTGATAAAGAGTTCGTCGTAAAGAGTTACGTCGATGCAAGCTTTGACACTGATTCAGATGACTCTGAGTCTCAATATGGATACATATTGAAAGTGGGAGCAATTAGCTAGAGTAGCTCCATGCAGAGCATTGTAGACATTGAAATTTGCAAAATACATACGGATCTGAATGTAACAGACCCTTTGACTAAACTTCTCTCACAAGCAAAACATGATCACACCTTACTACTCTTTGGGTGTTAATCACATGGTGATGTGAAATAGATTATTTACTCTAGTAAACTCTTTGGGTATTGGTCACATGGCGATGTGAACTATGAGTGTTAAATCACATGGTGATATGAACTAGATTATTAACTCTAGTGCAAGTGGGAGACTGAAGGAAATATGACTTAGAGGCGATAATAAAGTTGTTATTTTATATTTCCTTATTCATGGTAAAGGTTTATTATCCATGCTATAATTGTATTGATTGGAAACCTAAATACATGTGTGAATACATAAACAAATACTGTGTCCCTAGTAAGCCTCTACTAGACTAGCTCGTTGATCAAAGATGGTTAAGGTTTCCTAACCATAGACACGAGTTGTAATTTGATAACGGGATCACATCATTAGGGAGAATGGTCTAATGGAAAAGACCCATCTGTTAGCTTAGCATAATGATCATTCAGTTTGTTGCTATTGCTTTCTTCATGTCAAATACATATTCCTTCGACTATGAGATTATGCAACTCCCGGATACCGGAAGAATACCTTGTGTGCTATCAAATGTCACAACGTAACTGGGTGATCATCAGGGTTGGAAAAAGCGTTATTAAGCGTACGCCTCGGCGTGCCTCAGCGCTCAGCGACAGCCCATCGCGTAGCCTTGGGCCTAATCGGTGCTCTAGGCGGGCCCATCGCTTAGGCGGATCCAGGCGTGCGCCTAGGTGTGATAGAGCGGAGAAAAGCGGTGAGGAGGCGGCGCAAGGCAGAGCAAGGCGGACCGGAGATGGAGCGGGAGAGGTTGCAAGCATGGACGGGAAGGAGCGAGAAGATCGCTAGAAAATGGAGAAGATTGCGGGAAGTTTGCTGGCTGAAGGAAAGGAGAGATTAGGGTAGGCTTTGCATATATATACACACAAAAGGGGTGGCGGCGGCTCGATCTATTCCGTCGTCTCTTCGTCCTCCGGCTGCCGAGACGAAGAGATTCACCTCATCCTCTCACCACGCAGCCATGGCTTCTTCATCCCCGCCATCCCGCGCAGCCATCTGAGGTCCCGCCTTCTTCCGTACTGTAGGTGAGCTGCCAAATCGATTTTGTCAATCCCCTCTCTTCTTGTGTACTATGTGCCTGTGTGCAGCCTCTGTCGTCCCCTGGATTGCTAGTTGTTTGCTAATTGCTGCTCTATCCTTCTCATGGAATTACTTGATCTGTAGCTTCTGTATTGATATTGATTTATCTAGATTACTAATTGGATGTAGTTTGATCCATCCCCCCAGTGGCGAATCTAGGATTGCAACTCAGGGGCTGCCACTCAGTTTTATTTCATTTTGCAAAGATCTCACAATTTAAATGTCATAGAAGCACCACAAATTCACGTAGGGGTACCATAGTCTAGTCAAACAAATAAATGATAGTTATTTTGTTCGTTCTGCAACTGATTTGTACATACCTTGATGCTGTTATGGATGAATTTGCTCACGCATATACAAGATTTAACAAATAAGAAGTAATTAGTATTTGGGCATAAACAATATTGTGGGAGAAAGAACTTTGCTCAGGCTCAAGGTCAAAGCTGCGCCTGGCCTGGCTCAATGCCCCTAGTCTTGCCTAGTCTATCGCAGCATGCCGACATGCTCATGCTCGTTGGCAGCCGCCTTGGCAGTGTGCAGTGCTCCCTATGCCTGACCTACGCCTACTGCTGTTGGCCGCCGCAACAGATGGCCTGACCACCCTACACACTGAACATATGAATTTTTCTGTACTGAACACTTCTAATGGAATAAGACATGACTGAAAATAATTATAACTCCCTGATGCAGTTGTTCTCGACAGCTCATACTACGAGGAGGTTAAAGACGGCTGGTCATATCTAGCACCTGAAGAAGCAACGGAAGTATCAGCTAGTCTGAAGGTAATCAGGCTGGGCACTATTGATGTTAATGACATTCGTTCTATGATTGTCTCAGTTAATTAAGTTATATACATGGCATGATGCCAAGATGGGATACTGGACGGTACTAGTAGTAGAGTAGAAGAAGGATCATATTCTGTTGCATGATGCCAAAATAGGACGGTCACAGTAGCTGCTACTATTACACTAGTCTAAAAATAGGGTCATATGCGTGAGTGTGGCTGCTGTTAATCTTGAATGTACATATATGAGGTTATTTCACATCATACTTTAAATTACTATATCAGAGATGTTGTTCAGTTGGCATAAAAAGAGAATTGCTTCTGGATCGGTATGAAGCATTGCAAGACAAAATAATTTCCGAATGCTACACATTTATTAGCTTGTAAGTTGCAATGCAAAAAATATGTTCTTTTTGGTTTCCTCCGTGTGGTAGTTTTTGTATTATCTATTTAGTGTTTACTTCACGGCAGAAAGTTTCTTGGAATTTGTCGATATACAGCTTCTTGCCTACTTTATATCGCTCTGCATATATTATGAATTTATGATATTATAATTTAATAATTTATATTGCTTCAATTCTAGGATCTGGACATACGCATACACGTACAAACAAACTTTATTGCGTTCTTGCTTTGATTATTCTCTGCATTTATGCCTACCTGTGGTCTAGACTTTGGTAGATCTGGTCCATTTTTTTAGAATCAGCAATGCGAATTACTGAGCTATTACTTGTTGTGTATTTGATTATTTGTAGGATGTCCGACACAAATGCAACATCGGCATCGCAGGAAGAGAATGTCCTTAAGAGAAAGTCAGATGATGTGGGATGGGAGTACGGGAGTCTAGCTGATGCTTCCAAAAAGGATAAAGTGAAGTGTATGTTCTGTAACCATGTGAGCATGGGAGGTGTTTATCGTCACAAGCAGCATGTGGCTCAATATTGGTAATGTTGTGGTCAAATGCAAGAAAAGCTCTCAGGAAGCTAAAGACAGGTGCAAGAAATCTCTTGAGGATGCATCTAATAAGAGGAGGGAAAAGACTGCCCGTGAGCAAGAGCTTAGACAAAGTGTGAACATTTCTCGCGTTGGAGATGAAGATGCTGCTCATATCGAAAGCACGGAGCCACACAAATTAGGTCCTATTGACAAGTGGGCACGGCCTATTGATCCTAAATTGACTCAAGCTGAAGCCTTGCATCAACAGAAGATAAATAAGGAATTTTGGAAAAAGAGAACACATGAAGTGCAACAGTATGTGGCTAGATGGGTGTACAATCATGGTAATTAAATATTTGTTTTTACCCACACTGCCATTTATAGTTTACTTCTTTGTAATGTTTGACCGTTGGTTGCCTTCTCACTTACTAATTTTGTTTGTATTGCATTTGTAGCTATACCATTCAATGCTTGTGACAACGATGATTTCAAGTTAATGTGTGAAGCCATTGGGAGGTTTGGTCCTGGATTTGAGCCGCCATCTAAACATGACCTTCGAGAGACTTTGTTGAGTGAGGAACATGCAAGAGTGAAGAGTTTGCTGCAAGAACGTGATGCTGAAAAGATGAAGAATGGCTGCTCCATTATGACTGATGCTTGGTCAGATAGGAAGAGGAGAAGCATAATGAACTTGTGCACAAACAGTGCTGATGGTTCTAGTTTTATAAGGTCGAGTGAGATGTCGGCTGTATCGCACACAAGTGAAGTCATCTTCCAATTAGTGGATGAAGCAATTGAAGAAGTAGGTCCTGAAAATGTGGTCCAAGTAGTGACTGATAATGCTTCTAATAACATGGGGGCAAAGAAGATGTTGTTGGAGAAGCGGCCGAACATGTTTTGGAGCTCTTGTGCGACGCACACCATTAACTTGATGTTGCAAGGAATTGGCGATCTGCCAAGGTTTAGTAAGGTACTTGAAAAAGCAAAAGCATTCACTATCTTTGTCTATGGGCACACACGGACCTTGGACTGCATGAGACACTTCTCTTCAGGGAAAGAGATCATAAGGCCAGGGGTCACTAGGTTTGCTTCTGCTTATCTAACTTTGGAAAGCCTTCTAGAAAAAAAAGGATCAACTGAGGAAGATGGTGGTTGATGGTAGATGGGACAAACTAAGACTAGTTAAATCAAAAAAGGGAAAGGTAGCAATAGCTACGATGATGAGCATGGCTTTTTGGAAAGATTTGAAGCTTTGCCTGAATGTCTTTGAGCCTTTGGTAAAAGTCCTTCGTTTGGTTGATGGGGATGTCAAGCCATCTATGGGTTTTGTCTATGGAGAAATAGTGAAGGCAAAGAAAGAGATCAAGGAAGTCTATGGCAATGTGGAGTCACGTTACAAAGATGTGATTAATATTGTTGAGAAAAAGATGAAAGATCGACTTGACTCTCCGTTGCACTTGGCTGCATACTTACTGAATCCATATTATAGCTATGCTGATACTAATATTTTTGATGATGGGACAATAACGGAACGGTTCATTAGCTGTGTGGAGACCTTTTATTATGGTGATGATGACAAGCAAGATCAAGTTGTCAATTTTGAATTAAAGAGATTCCAGAATAGAGAAGGATCATTTGCAAAGAAGCTTGCGAGGAGTTGTCAGAATTTTGATTATAATGCAGGTATGCAGTGTAATTTTGTAAAGTCTAATTTATTCAGTATATATTCAGAATTTATGCAATACATTGTTCACTTGATTCTCTGCTTTCATTCATAGCATCTTGGTGGAGGCTCTATGGAACTGAAGCACCAGCTCTTCAAAGGATGGCTGTGAGAATCCTCTCATTGACCTCAAGTTCTTCGGTCTGTGAAAGGAATTGGAGTACCTTCGAAAATGTCAGTCTCCTACTCTCTAATCTCACATCTAGCTAGAGTAGTCCGTCACATGTCAAAACATTCCCTGCTCTTAATCCTTATGTTTTTTCATGTTGCAGATTCATACGAAGAAAAGAAACAGGCTAACTACAGAACGTCTAAACTCTCTTGTGTTCATACAATTCAACTCGAGAATGATGGCCAAGAAACAAATGATCAAGGAGAAGAAGATCATTGATGTCCTCTTATCCGCTGAAACTACCAAAGCTCAAGGTTTTCTTTTTGAGGGTGGAGATGATTATGCAGAAATCGTCTATAGGGATGATGATGAGGAGGAGATGGATAGTACAGGGATGCCAGGGAGTGGCATTGGAGAAGCGATGAGAGTCAATGAATTGCTCGAGCCACGTAGAAGTGCGAGACTAAGACAACTTTATGAAGAAGAAGAATTCGATTCTGAAGAAGAGGAGTTTGATGATGATGAGGAGATGCATTCAGATGAGGAGAATGACTATTGACAATTGAGGAGGCCCAAATGTAGGGTGTCTTTTCTTAAGTACTTTTTTATCACATATCTTTATGTCATTGAGTCAAACTGTTCGTGTGTGCGTCCGTGTGGAATTTCCCTTTTTGATTGTGAGAGAAGTCTTCCCAATAAGATTCTAGGAATTAAAGAACTTCATTTTGATGTGTGAACTGTTGAGCTCATAATTTATAATGCTATGCTAATTGGGTCTTGTGTGATATTTGCCTATAATATATTTGAATATTTGATATTTCTATGGGCGTATTACTTCCCATTGAATAGACTATTTAGCTCTCCACGTTGCCTGATGTATGTTATCTTTATCACCACATTGTCTTTCTAACGTACTATGGTGCAAAGTCTACCCAAATAATTCTCCTCCTAACCTGCTACTATACGAAACGCCTTGGCCCGCCTAGGCTACGCCTAGGCAGGCTAGGCGCTAGGCAGAGAGTCACCGCCCGCCTACCGCCTAGCGCTTTTTCCAACCTTGGTGATCATAAAGATGCTCTACAGGTATCTCTGAAGGTGTTTGTTGAGTTGGCACAGATCGAGATTATGATTTGTCACTCCGAGTAAAAAAAAGATCCACCGAATAGGTATTGGTCCAAATACCTCGAGATGGAACGCAAATTGCGTTTTAATACGTCTCGCTATTCTAATTTTTTAGAGTCCATTTTATGAAATATCTGCTGAGAAAGCAAAAGAAAAAAAAGTTCAAGGATTCTATAGAGATTTCATATATGAAACCGGGATAGTTACTTCCAAAAAATTTGAACGAAGGCTCGGCCCTCTCGGTAATACACATCATTAGCTTGCAAGAAAATGACTAAGGAGTTAGTTACGAGGTGATGTATTATGGAACGAGTAAAGAGACTTGCTGGTAACGATATTGAACTGGGTATAGAGATATCGACGATCGAATCTCGGGCAAGTAACATACCGATGGACAAAGGGAATTACGTATGTTGTCATAACGGTTCAACGGATAAAGGTCTTCGTAGAATATCTAGGAGCCAATATGGGCATCCATGTTCCGCTATTGGTTATTGACCGGAGAGGTGTCTCGGTCATGTCTACATTATTCTCGAACCCGTAGGGTACGCACGCTTAACTTTCATTGACGATATTGTGTTATATGAGTTATGTGATTTGGTGACCAAATGTTGTTCGAAGTCCCGGATGAGATCACGGACATGACGAGGAGTCTCGAAATGGTTGAGAGGTAAAGATTGATATATATATATATATAGGACGATGGTTCGGACACCGAAAGTGTTTTGGAGGGTACCGGGTACTTATCGGGTCATCGGAAAGGTTCGAGCACCCCCAGCAAAGATATGGGCCTTATGGGTCAAGAGAGAAAACGCCCCAGCCACAAGGGGCTGGTGCACCCCCCATAGCAGGCCGTCCTAAGGAGGAGAAGGAAAGGGGGAAGGGAAAGGAAAGTGTGGATTAGGATTCCCACTTCCTTCCCTCCCCCCTCCTCTTTCCTTCCCCCTTGGGAATACATGCCAGGGGGCGCGGCCAGGGCAGGAGCCCTAGGGCCGGCCAGCCACCTATGTGGTGCACCAGGCTGCCTCCCCTCCCCCTCCCACCTATATATATGTGGGAGGGGTGCGCCTAGCACACCCGAGATCAATGGTTAGCCGTGTGCGGCGCCCCCCTCCACCGTTTACACCCCCGGTCATATTTCCATAGTGTTTAGGCAAAGCCCTACGGAGATCACTTCACCATCACCGTCACCACGCCGTCGTGCTGACGAAACTCATCTACTACCTCGACATCTTGCTAGATCAAGAAGGCGAGGGACGTCACCGAGCTGAACGTGTGCACAACGCGGCGGTGTCGTGCGTTTAGTACTTGATCGTTTGAAGTGCGAAGAAGTTTGACTACATCAACCGCGTTGTGAAATGCTCCCGCTTATGGTCTACGAGGGTACGTAGACACACTCTCCCCCTCGTTGCTATGCATCTCCATGGATAGATCATTGCGTGTGCGTAGATTTTTTTTTTGTTTTCCATGCAACGATGACCTACAATGATTACTCCAACATATCACACATGTGCCATTCAAACCGAGGTGACATCTCTCTTACTTGTGCTTCCTATGAATTTGGATGGGACATGGTTTCTACCTCGAGCCACAATGCTAAGCATGCTTAGGGATGAAGAGATGAACCACAGAGTAGCGAGGAAGGATGCCCAAGTTCCAAGCGAGAAGAGGAAACTCAAAGAAGAGGAGGAGGAAAATGGTGCATAATTTGCATTACCTGCCTGCCTGGACAGTCCGGCAAGTAAGAGTGACACAACCTCAACCTTGAAGCAGTCAGACTGGCACCTCGATCCCAGCCATTCGAATGACCAAACTTTCCGGTCTACTCTAGCACCTCAATCCCAGCCTTTGGACTGACCAGACTATTCGGTCCACCACACCAGAATGGCGTTTCCAGAGAATGCACTATCGGACAGTCCGGTGGATCCAGACAGACTTCCCGGTGGCTTGGTTTGCATACCGTTTTAGGATAGAATCCGCCTAACTCACCTGCCCCATACCCCTTTGCACCTAGACAATACTAGCTAACTGCCCGTGCGTTGCAACTGGGGCATACATATTCTAGTGATTCAACACTAGTCATGTCCTACATGTACCTTACACCCACCATATTAGATTTAAGATTTAATTTGATTTGAGTATGGGTAGAGGAAGGTAGGAAAGTTTCTTATTTATTTGAGGTTTTGGTAATATTTGATTTGATTTGGGTAGGGGTAGGGGAATGCAGGGAACATTTTGATTTAGTGGAGATTGGGTAAGATTTGATTTGAATTAATACAGGACATGGTTTTGATGAGATTTGATTGAGTTAATGGAAGACATGCTTTCCAGTATGACAAAGAAAAGAAAGTCTAGATATAGTTTAGATTGTTCCAAACCAAGGGGGCGTGGAGTGGGAAAAACCAACATAGGGGTGACAGAGGGAGGAAACCCTAGCATGGAAGCAAATATACCAGCTCCCCTTTATTAGTAGATATATCTCGTACCTCTCCTTAGTTTTAGGGTTAGCAAAGTTAGAACTAAGATCCTGAGAGAGCTTTGCTCATCTTACCTTCTCCTATAGGATCAAAACTTCCACAAGTGAAGAAGAATCCCTATGATTATCAAGACGACATCTCACCCTGAGATTTGAGAAGACTACCTCTCAAGACCTCAATTTCCTCTTAGATTTGGGGATGAACTTTGCCCTAGCTACTTTTACCTTTGTTGTTGTTGAATGCTTGAGATGTATCACTTTATCCTTCTAATTTGTGTATCTTGGTGTGGATCTTGTCTTGATTGATTTCTCTTGTGTTTGTTTCCTTGTGTTCTTCGTGATTTCCCTCAAATCCACCTCCAATCGTGAAGATCAGGCAAGCTACACGGCTAGCCCCGTATCATCTTACCTTCACAATTGGGACCTCCAGCCTCAACTCCATCTCCTCGGTGCACCCTGTAATGTGCAATGAGTCCTTGGATATGTATCTCTTTTGATTTTGATGACTTCTTCTCCAAGGCGATGGGTTCGGTAGGATTTTGGTCTTGATGACTTTTCGTTCGTAATTAACAATGTTAGGATGGCTCCGGTGTCGAAGCGGTTGCGACGACACACGGTCAACCTGTTCGAGAGGAACAAGATGACTGCCCTTAGGGACCATAATGTATTTTTTGTTTTCATGTTTGCTTTTATCGTTGGTTTGGCTAATACATTTGAGTACCTTTTTGCTAAAAAAATTGTTAAGTGGGTACAAGGCGCCCCTACATATTGTAACCTTGTTGCACCTCCATATATAATCAACATGTTTTTAGAAACATATAATCAATATGTTGGGAATACAATTCTGGTCATGGTTCATGATCTACTATAACACCAAAATAAAAGAAAATAATAAGATAGGGGAAAACTTTGTTTTTGCCAGTCTAGTTTTGCCCCCTTTGGTTATGCCACTCTAGAATTTGACATATTACTTTTGCCCCCCTTAGCTTTTTATAACACATTACGAATGCCATTCCGTGGCAAAAGCAATAAATTTTTACTTTTGCCACTCTTAGCTTTTTATAATGTATCATAATTTCCATTCTAAAATTTTTGCTTTTGCCACAATGGAATTTGTGATGTATTTACAAAAGTTAAGAGTGGCAAAAGTGAGATGTCAACTTCTAGAGTGGCATAACAAAATGGTCAAAAGCTACAGTGGCAAAAACAAAGTTTATAGTGGGCGGTGGAGGGCTCATTCTTCTACATACGGGCCCCCAAACCAAGGAAGCAAGCGGGATGGGCTCGCGGACAATTCCGCCAATACAAGCTTGCATCCCTTTAAAGCTAGTGGTGAACTAAAGGAGGAGTTTCACAAGGGATAAGTGATCCGCGGCTTGCATCCCTACTCCAAATTAAATTAAAGCATTGCTACATTAGACTTGATAGATGGATCATATAATCTGTTGCTGGGTTTTCATGCACGTCCGTCATTTCAATCTTGTACGTCTGTTTTCGCTCACGGTGACGACCTCGCTGCACCCTAGCGTGCATATGTTGCTTGTCTAACGGGCGCCTTCCTTTCTCTCTGGCCATTCACGTCGGGGCCCCAGCCATATGCAATGCAGACAACAACGTACACAACAAACCACGCAACACAGCACACTCATGGATCACATTTACTTTTACTGTTGGTTTGGCTAATGCATCTAAGCACTTTTTGTTATTTTTTTTGGAGTGGGTTGAAGTTGCTCCTACATTTTGTAACCTTTGTTGCATCTCAGTATATTCAACATGATTTTTTAGAACCATATAATCAACATCAACACATGTTGGAAATATGATTCTCGTCATGCTTTATGATGTACTAACACCAAAATAATAGGAAACAATAAGATAGTGGGCGGAAGATGGCTCATTCTTTTCCATATGGACCTCCAAATCAAGGATGCAAGTGGGACGAGCTTGCCGACAATTCCACAATACAAGCTTAGTGTTAATTTTACAACTAGTGGTGAAGTAAAGGGCGAGTTTCACACGGGATAAGCGGGCCGCCGCTTGCATCGTCACTACTCAAAATTAAATTAAAGCATTGCTATGTTAGATTAGATAGATGGATCATATGCTCTGCTGCTGGGCTGGCATGCACATCCATCCATTTCGATCTTGTACGTCCGTTTCCCCTTGTAGGGTTGCGTTCACTACACCTTTGCATGCATCTTCTGCCTGTTGCGGCGCGATGAAAGAAACCGACACCTTTCTTTCTCGCTAGCCATCCACGGTAGCGCCCCAGCCACCTGCAATGCAGATAGCAACAGCCGTAACAGACCATGCAACACAACACACACTCACGGATCACGTTTACGTTCAAAATGTTGGTTTGGTTAATTAATACATATGAGCGGATATACACGCGGGATTTTTGTTCCGAATTTTTCAACTTTTCGAAATGTGTATTTTGACAATGGGTGCATATGCACCTAGGAGCCAGAGGCAATTACCGCATATGAGCACTTTTTTCTTTTTTTTTTTTGTTGAGTAGGTTGGAGTTGCTCCTAATGCTTTGTAACCTTGTTGCATTTCCATATAATCAACATGTTTTTTAGAACCATATAATCAACCTGTTGGGAATACGATCTCGCCACGGCTCATGGTCTATCAACACTAAATAGAAGGGAACAATAAGATAGTGTGTGGCAGAGGGCTCATTCTTCTACATATGGGCCTCCAAATCAATGATGCAAGTAGGACGGGCTCATGAACAATTCCAAAATACAGGCTTAGTGTTAATTTTACAGTTAGTGGTGAACAAGAGAAGTTTCACACGGGTAAGCAGGTCGCCGCTTGCATCCCTGCTACAACTTGAAGCATTACTACATTAGATTAGACAGATGGATCATATGCTCTGCTGCTGGGTTGGCATGTACGTCCATCCGTTTCGATCTTGTACATTCGTTTCGCTCGCATGGATGCTTTCACTACACCTTGGCGTGCATATGTTGCTTGTCGCAGCGCGACAAAAGAAACAAACACCTTTCTTTCCCTCTAGCCATCCATGTCAGCGCCCCAGCCATCTACAATGCAGACAACAACGACCGCAACAGACCACGCATCACAACACACACTCAAGGATCACATTTACTTTTAAAAATGTTGGTTTCGCTAATTAATACATCTAAGCACTTTTTTGTTGAGTGGGTTGAAGTTACTCCTAACACTCTGTAACCTTATTGCATTTCCATATAATCAACATGTTTTTTTACAACCATATAATCAACCTGTTGGGAATACGATTCTCATCCTGGTTCATAATCTATCAACACTAAAATAGAAGGAAACAATTGATAGTGTGTGGCACAGGGCTCATTCTTCTACATATGGGCCTCCAAATCAATGGTACAAGTGGGACGGGCTCACGAACAATTTCAAAATACAAGCTTAGTGTTAATTTTACAGCTAATGGTGAACAAGAGGAGTTTCACACGGGAAAAGCAGGCCTCCGCTTGCATCACTACTCCAACTTGAAGCATTACTACATTAGATTAGATAGATGGATCATATGCTCTGCTGCTGGCTTGGCATGCACGTCCATCCGTTTCAACCTTATATGTCCATTTTCGCTTGCAGAGACACCCTTACTGCACCCTAGCGTGCATCTGTTGCTTGTCGCGGTGCGACGAAAGAAACGGATGCCTCCCTTTCTTTCTAGCCATCCACGTCGGCGTCCCAGTCACCTGCAATGCAGACAACAACCACCACAAAAGACCACGCAACACAACACACACTCACCGATCATGTTTACTTTTAAAATGTTTGCTTGGTTAATTAATACATCTGAGCACTTTTTTTAGTAGGTTGAAGTTGCTCCTAACGCTCTGTAACCTTGTTGCATTTCCATATAATCAACATGTTTTTTTACAACCATATAATCATCCTGTTGGGAATATGATTCTTGTCATGGTTCATTATCTATCAACACTAAAATAGAAGGAAACAATAAGATAGTGTGTGGCGGAGGGCTCATTCTTCTACATATGGGCCTCCAAATCAATGATGCAAGTGGGACGGGCTCACGAACAATTCCAAAATACAAGCTTAGTGCTAATTTTACAGTTAGTGATGAACAAGAGGAGTTTCACACGGGATAAGCAAGCCGCCGCCTGCATCCCTGCTTCAACTTGAAGCATTACTACATTAGATTAGGTAGATGGATCATATGCTCTGCTGCTGCGTTGGCATGCACGTCCATCCATTTCAACCTTATATGTCCATTTTCGCTTGCAGTGACACGCTTACCGCACTCTAGCGTGCATCTGTTGCTTGTCGCGGTGCGATGAAAGAAACGGATGCCTCCCTTTCTTTCTATCCATCCACGTCGGCGCCCCAGCCACCTGCAATGCAGACAATAACCACCGCAAAACACCACCGCAAAAGACCACGCAACACAACACACACTCACGGTTCATGTTTACTTTTAAAATGTTTCCTTGGTTAATTAATACATCTGAGCACTTTTTTAGTAGGTTGAAGTTGCTCCTACCGCTCTGTAACCTTGTTGCATTTCCATATAATCAACATGTTTTTCACAACCATATAATCATCATGTTGGGAATATGATTCTTGTCACGGTTCATGATCTATCAACACTAAAATAGAAGGAAGCAATAAGATAGTGTGTGGCGGAGGGCTCATTCTTCTACATATGGGCCTCCAAATCAATGATGCAAGTGGGACGGGCTCACGAACAATTTCAAAATACAAGCTTAGTGTTAATTTTACAGTTAGTGGTGAACAAGAGGAGTTTCACACGGGATAAGAAGCCGCCGCTTGCATCCCTACTTCAACTTGAAGCATTACTACATTAGATTAGGTAGATAGATCATATGCTCTGCTGCTGGGTTGGCATGCATGTTCATCCGTTTCAACCTTATATGATCATTTTCGCTTGCAGTGACACCCTTACTGCACCCTGGCGTGCATCTGTTGCTTGTCGTGGCGCGACGAAAGAAACGGATGCCTTCCTTTCTTTCTAGCCATCCACGTCGACGCCGCAGCCACCTGCAATGCAGACAACAATGCCCGCAACAGACCACGCAACACAACACACACTTACACCAGTGACCACGCACGCGCCCGCTATATATTCAGCTCGGCGCCGCGCCGCTCCTCACCAGTCACCACCACTCCTCGGTCTGACAGAAGCCGTTGCTTGCGTCTGAGACGACCGCACTGACGCGATGGAGGTGCCGGTGCCGATCAAGACGGGGTCGTGGAGCCCTGAGGAGGACGCGCTGCTGGTGGCCCTCGTCCGGCAGCATGGCGCGCGGCGGTGGAGCGTGATCAGCGCCGGCGTCCCCGGGCGCACGGGCAAGTCGTGCCGGCTGCGGTGGTGCAACCAGCTCAGCCCGGCCGTGCAGCACCGTCCCTTCACGGCGCAGGAGGACGCGCTCATCATCGCCGCGCAGTCGCGCTACGGCAACAAGTGGGCCGACATCGCGCGCCTCCTCCCCGGCCGCACCGACAACTCCGTCAAGAACCACTGGAACTCCAACCTCCGCAGGTGCCAGCGCCGCGCCAAGGCCATGGCCGCCGCCGCCGCCGCGCGTGCCGCCGCCTCCTCTTCCTCGTCGTCCGGATCGGCCGCGAGAGCCAAGACGCAACAGCAGGAACAGGTCGTGGTGATGAACGGGACGCCGCCGGCCGCCGTGCATGGAGCGGGTACTGCTGCCGTCGATGACCCGCTGCCAATGCCGTCGCTGACGCTGAGCCTGGGCCTGCCCCAGATGGCCGCGGACTGGGCGTCGGAGGAGGCAAAGGCAAAGGAAAAGGAAAAGACACCACCGCCGGTGGGCGTGGGGGACGGTGAAGTGCGGCTGATGGCGGCGATGCGGCAGCTGGTGAGGGAGGAGGTGGAGAGGCAGGCAGGGCAGCTCTTGTACTCGGTCATCATGGCCACCACCGCTGCCAGGGCCGACGGGACATCGCCGTCCGATGGCCCAACCAACGGCCACCACTAAGGTGGGTAGTAAATCATATATGGATGGTTTTCAGTGTAATCTCTGTCATTTAAGTTTGTGTTGTTTCAAGACATTCCCCTGTTGAATCATGTAATATCTTCCGTGTTTGCTATTGGCAAGTTGCTTGAATTTGCAACTCGCGTCAGTCGATTTCTAGTCGGAGATGAGGTCGCCAAGAGTGACCCGGAGCTGGGGACGACACAACTGTGGCGTCGCCGGTGAAGGGTGGGAAAAAGGGGTGGGGGTCTGAGGTTGACAGTTTGGGTTGCGGGGCGGGCTGCTGGCACCCGATAAGAGGTGTTTGGGGGGAGGGGGGGGGGGTTAAGGGATGGCCGGCGGCAGGCCGGTGGAGGTTGTCGCTTGGGGGCTATAGGGCGGCTGGAGGAAGGGGACGAGATGAGGAGGAAGACAAACGGCAACCATTGGATTTTAATCCAACGGCAAAAAAATTCGTCCAACATGATTTTTTAAGGCAGGTTGCAAATAGCATATGCCCTAATATCTTATCGAAAACGCTTCCGCTCAACCAACCAACTTTGTCGCACCGTCCACTATCTTTCGTGACCATTAGACATGCCTTTCATCAGAAGGCTCGCAACTACCCACCATAGGATAGCTTTTTCAATCTGGCCCTTGTTTGCAATCCCTTTGAGCGCAACAAAAGCTTGTTGCAAACCGACTAGGGAAGGGTAGGGCGGTTGCCAGCATGTGGCAGCGCCATGGCTAGGCGCGACAGCAAGCCAAGCTCGTTTCAGAGATCTGCAGAGGAGAGAGGAAGGTGACAAAGGAGAAGGGGGGAGAAGAAGGAGGGGGGAAGGAGAAGGGCGCAACGGCGTGCTGCTCGAGCAAGCTCGTCGGCCGACAAGACGGGGGAGGGAGATTGGTGGCGCTCGGAACGGGAACTCGGGGTGGATAGACTTGCGGTTGGCGGTGATGACGAAGACACAGGTCCCCTACAGTAGTTGCCTCCTAGTCTCAGATCCCCACAAGCAGAGATGCTTTTTGCAACAAAGGTCGAGTCACAATTGCAATAAGGGTCTTATCACAGTGACGGTGAACACGACCATGAGACGGAGATGCAATTTCTTGCAATAAGGCTCTTGTTGCAATGATGACGTTGACGAAGATGCTTCTGCAACAAGGGCCCTATTGCAATTGAAGTAAGGCTATTGTTGCAATGAGGGAAACATGAAACATGAACACACGATACAATCGTACACTGAGCATCATAGATCAGACGACCCACGACCCCCCGGTCAACACGTAGTGCACCCCATATTTTATATCTTGCTTGAAACCGATAGTCTAAATGGGTCGTGTATTCCTCCCATGCCAATAAAGATCACCGCGATACATGTACACGCAGGTAGGCACCCGGCCTAGTAGCAAACAGAGGCAGTGTCCATAATACACAACATAAACAAATCGGTCCCGAGTTGTGCCACACGTACGGCCACTGCAAGTTAGTAACCGGCAGATACAATATCGGTTTTTACTAAAATACATCTAGATATGTCATAAGCATTAGATAAGTATTTAGATGACAAATTTAGTTGTAAAAAACGCTAGGGCCAGAGTTTCCCGCGTCACACGTGTGGCACCCATTGTATGTGAACATAGAGTCTATCACACCCGATCATCACGAGGTGCTTCGAAACGACGAACTTTCGCAATAGTTCATACTTGAGAACACATTTATCTTGAAATTAAGTGAAAGGATCATCTTATAATGTCACCGTCGTCCTAAGCAAAATAAGATGCATAA
The DNA here is from genome assembly GCF_002162155.2 of Triticum dicoccoides. Classification (NCBI taxonomy): domain Eukaryota; kingdom Viridiplantae; phylum Streptophyta; class Magnoliopsida; order Poales; family Poaceae; genus Triticum; species Triticum dicoccoides. The sequence goes on along the minus strand of NC_041387.1, from coordinate 596,654,516 downwards.
AAGATAAACATCACACTTAGCATCTGGATTTATTTTACGTGAACATCCATTTGGGGTTTTCTTTTTTCTTGTCCTTTTTATGTTTTATTGAGTCACTCACATCTAGATGTGCAGTAGACATATGCAACTACAAGACGAGTATAGAGCATACCGGAGTAGGGCATTTTGGAGACCGAACTCCATGGAGCCCTTTATTTTGAAAAATTCAAAATTCATAAATTTCGGTTCAAAAAAATTCTGAAAAAATCACACATGTATGCAAGGAAGTAAAGTGTATGTGTGAAAAAAATCAAAAAAAAATTACCTTTAACTGTGAGCTGCACAAAAAAACAAAATCATGGACTTTAAAGATGAACAGTACATATGCTAAAAAGCCCCAGATTAGTCATTTTTTTGTAGCTCACATTTTATTGTATTTCAACCTAAAAATTTGCACATGTATATTATGTATCTAGCTATATGTGTATTTATTTTCAGAATTTTTTGACACTAAAAAGTTTAAATTTTGAAGTTTTCAAATAAAGGCCTCCACGGAGCTCGGTCTCCGTTTGGCATTTTCGACCTAGTAGTTGTTTTTATTTTCAAAAAAAAGAGCATACCTAGTAGAGACTCCAATTGAAGCGCAGAAAAAATTCTCCGGAACCTGTTTTCTGTGAGATGCTGTGTTACAAACATATACAAGTAAACCGCCGTCCAAAACATATGTGAACAGCATATATATCTGTACCATATATATTTACAGGAGAAGTCCTTTCAGTTATCATTTTCCATATGTTTTTTTTTGTATTTTTTCTCTAAAGGCGAACAAAAAACATAAGCTGTCTAGCTAAGCTAACCCTTGAAAAGAATTAGATAGATATGTTTGCCTTTGCCAGTCATTCATTGCCTTTCCCTTCACTCCAATCCTGTCCAAACCAAACCAAACCACACGCCATCATCTGCATTTCTCGACTGAGTTGCCGCGTTAGAGCTTTGATCCACCGAGCGAATTGCGCCGATTCTTCTTCTGTTGCTTCAGCCTCGGCGAATGCCAGCACCGTGCACGCAGGCCGCAGCTTCTTCTTAAGCTTTTTTACCTTTGTTCTAGCCGTGGAGCTTTCGTGCTGCAGCGAAAATTATATGGAGATGCCACCAGGGCAAATTCTTTAGCACTTAGTAGCAAAGCATGCCTCCATTAGCCACCCACTGAGCAAAGCGGTCAGAATAGTCGCGTGAGTCTGAGAGCTGGCTGCTTGAGCGCGACAGGTCAGTGTCATCCCTTCCCTGTTAACAAGGGAGACAAGTTCTAAGACTGATGAATATATGTAGATTAAATCTGAACCTATAAAATTCGGATCAGGGAAAACCAATATCAAGATTAAGTCTAGTGGGATGTGCTACCATAGATCCTAATGGACCTAACTAACTAAGTGTTTCACAGCGAAAAAGGGTTAGAAAGACAAGCTGACCTCATCATTGTGTCCTGGCTCACTGTAAGTAGTAGTAGATCCAACACTGATACCATCCAAAGGTGAATGGATGATCGATGACCTGCTAATGATAGTTTGAAGAACCTTCTTAATTTTAACCATCACAATGGTTGGAGTAGTATCACATTATCAGCCTCAATAAGAGATCAAGGGGATGCGAATGTAATGAATGTGACAAAATATAAACTGGCAACAGTATATGGTACCTCTCAAAGGCTTCTTCGTCACAAGAATTTCCTGAAGACGATAACAAATCAAGATCGAGAAAATTTGAAGAATGCAACTCCGGATAACCTAATCTTTTTAAGTAACTCTGTCGTTCCTGCGAAATGGAGTGTCTTCCAGGCATCGTGCTATATTTTGTACTAAACATAACAAAAATGAAGTTAGTCGTATTGCACTCATGGACAAGCTGAAGTTCTCCACAAAAAATAAAAAAGATTGAACAAGGACTAACACACCTGGGGCATGGGTTTGTTTCACACATATAGATCTCTGGTGCAGAATCAGTAGGCTCTCTAATATCATCCAGCTGTTGCACAGGGAGTAATTCTGACGCAGTGTTGTTTTCGCCGACATTACGGTCAGACACGGGTGCGCTGTTTTCACATAGAATATTTCCATCCGAGAGCGACCTCTTTATGAATCTGCTGATATGAAATGTCTCATTTACTAATTTATGCATGTAAATTTGATTGAAGAACAACGATAAACTAACTGAGTTTGATTGTTTCAGCAAGCCATCATTCCATCAATATGTAAGAACTGAACATCAAGTAAGGTTCTTGCTTGTGCTAATCAATATATCATATTTTATTAACGGTTACCAGAATTTACTCTGTGTTGGAACATCTAAACATAATTATCTGTAATGAAAGATACATGTAAAAACACCTAGTTCTTGTTACTCCAGGGTATCAAAGGTATTTCTTGATTGGTGACAACTTTTTCACACGTATTACGCGGACCAACAAGTGAGAACAACAAGACATTTTTGTTCGAGATACTTGTACTGCATCATGTTGGCCTTGAGCCCATGGAATGAGGGAATGGATCAAGTTACTATATGTAATAATTTCTACTTTGATATACCGTCTGATTAAAGTCAAGAAAAGTGTCCAAGTAAAAGCTAATGGTGTACAGAATATGTTGGAGACCAGCTCATCAAGCAATGCTGTTGTTAATGGAAGAGTTTATATCAGTACCTTCCAGTTTCTTCACTTAAAGTTCCTTGCCGGCCGATATTGTAATGCTGATCTGAGTCCAACTTCCACAGAGGAGGTTTGCCTTGTTGAGGCTGGAAATGACCCAAGAATCTGCATCTCAAAAAAACACAACAGATAAATCTTGTGTGGAATAATATTAGATTAATGTCAGCATTTTCCATTGGTTTTGCCAGAGTGATATTTGCAGACATAAAGAAGCTTACACATTTATAGCATCCTGCTTCTCAGGATCTGTGTAAGCATTATTGTAGTAACGTTGAAGGGTTCGAAGGAACTCCTGGGATTGGGTTGCTGCCTTCCACTGCCCTCTTTGCTCACAGAAGATCTGTGGCATGTTACAATGGAAAAGTTAGACCGATCATTCAAAATACAAAGTTGGATTTGTGTTGACTACTGAACACTGCCTACCAACAAGACTCAAATCATTCTGAAATAAAGATGTTCAAGATTACAACAGCAAACACTTAAAATGAGAATCAACTATAGGGTTTTTCTCAAAAACTATAATCAGTAAGAAATGCCTCTTATTTTAGTCACAAAAAATTTAGATGCAAACAGTCAAGATAAATTCTCATAAATACACTCAACATGCTTGGGTGACAGATGTCCTCGCCCTATTGCTAAACTTGTTTCCAAGGGGCAAAGCCGCATGTATCAATTGATTTAGGAAGTTCATTTAATCATAGGAAGACCTGTGAGAGCAAACGTTTCATATTAGGTATCAACTGTCCTGGTGCGCATGACCTTTGCTAAAATGACAAGCATGACAGACTGGCCCATGATAGTAGCTAGCAACTGCTCTTTCAGAGTCCTATTTTCAGGTGACAGGTGACCTTAATGTTTATTTGACTTAAACATGTGGCTAAATAGCCAAACACAACAACAGGGAAAGGAAAATAAATGTATAAATCAAATGATCAAAAAAGGGAAGAGCAGGTGTTACAATTAGAAGTTTAGAACTACTCGGGGAAATTAGAAGTGCTCCAAAGGTGGTAAAGAATACATTAAAACAATAGTACACAACTGCACACCTTTCAGAGTATGCATACTAAATTTTAGTTTTATAAAGCGCAATTTCAAGAGCTGTGTTATGCAGATTATGTTCCTCAGGAGTCACAGATATAAGAAGATGCTAACCTTGTTGTGAGCAGCAGAACCACCGTACTGGATAGCTAATGTATCACCCATCCTTTCATAGAAATCCATCAGATCATCGGCCAAAGGATCATGCAGATCAATCTTAGGTTCTTCAGTGAGCTTCAACACATGAAGTTGACGCCCTAAAGCAGCTAATCCGTATGCAAACTGTGCGACATTTGTGCGGTCTAAGCAGTCTATGCAGTTAGTCCTGAGGACACCCTTCTGTAGCAAAAGGGGTACCATCGTAGCTGCGCAGAAATCATCATTGATTTTGATATCACATGGCCCTTGTCCACTGCAAAACATGTAAAAGATAACCATTAGAGAAACGAATCTCTATTCGAAGCATTATTAAACATTCAGATTTGTATTTGAGTTCAGTGTTTTCTACTGGAATTCAATGACAGACAACACATATGGGGCTCATTTCTTGGAAAAATTTCCACTGAAAAAATGGCATGTGCACATTTATTTATTTTCCTTTCTAAATCCATGTAATGTGAAGGCATCACAACAAGATATGAAAAAAAAAATACTGCCAGCAGCAAGCCAAAAGGAAGTCGATTGCTTGCATTATAGGTTGACTTGTTTCCTTTGGGTTGGTAGTTTCCCTTTTATCTGCACTAGATTACATATTTGTTTTAGATACGCATGTCAAAATCAATTCCGATAGAAAGGGTGTGGCAGCTATCTTTGAGTTTAAGCAATGGAATAGTAAAGTCTTCTAGTAAGCAAGTCCCTGCCAATCATCTCTTATCTGGTCAGCTGTAATACATCTATTCCTCTCCAAATCAGTGCTCTCCTTTCACATGGCCATGTTCTCCTCTCATACGGATGTTTACACATGTTGTGAACTAACAATGACCACATATATACTATGAAAGACTATTAATACAAATAACAATGGATGGTTTCTGCTGTGTGAAATCTATACAGCAAAGTAGTTATTTGCTGGAGGGGCTCATTTCAAGGATTTGCTAAATCAAACTTATAGATTCTTAAGCAATTGCAAGCTCGTAAGTAGGTATACAAATTACCTTGAAGCATCCAAAGGTTTTGATGATGTAGTTATCTCACAATGGAGGAGGTCCGTTAGTTCCAACACATCTGATGCTACTTTGTTTAACAGTCCAAGCACATTGGCGCCTTTCCTGCAGATGGCATGTAGATTAATAACATTAGTATGTATTTCACATATAACCAACAGGTTCTTACAGGGGCAGGCTCAGATAGAATATCCTCTTGTAATACAATAGATTACCTTCGAGAAAGCTTACTCAGATCCATGTGTAAAAACTTAAGACGTTTGTCATCCGGTAACCCCTTATTTATGTAATGGATAGCCTTTGCAAATTCTGCACGGAGCAAAGATTCACGAGGCTTCTTCTCACGAGTCTGGGAGATAGACAAGCAATCCAAAAGGGAGTATTCAGAAAAGATACCAAGAGGCTATCAAACTGACCAATAAATCAATAGATGTAAATTACGTTAAACAATTATTACACTCACCTTGATTAAGTTTAAGATGACTATAGGGTTCCCATATCTAAGAACAAGGTTTTCAAAATGAAGGCGGGTGGCCTTGTAGTCCACATCTGATTTTACTGCAGGTAGCAAGGATTATCAGAGAAGTGTACAAATCTGCGAATTCATATCAGACTAACGGTACAGAACTTACACGTGATTTCTGGCCTAATATTCAGTCTTGAAGTTTCCTGAAACCAGACAAGAGGTATTGATCCTCTATGTTGTACAACAGAAGTTATTTGACTTGGGATGTCATCAGGTGTGTCTTCAAAAACAATCTGTTCAGTCTCAACATCATTGGCAACCCTACCCTTTTCATTAACACCTCGTTTCATGAATCTAAATTTCAAAATGATAAAAATAAATACACTTGTGAGATAAATATAAAGGTGAGCTTTGACTATAGAAAATTTCAAATGCTTGTAATGCAAACCTGGTTCCAGCAAAATGACGCGAGCGTCTGGCTATAAGTGTCAACCAAAAATCCTTCCCAGATACTGACAGCTTCGACTGAACACATGAATATATATCTATTAGCTTCTCTTCGTATAGTACATGAATAGACGAAACACACTACTAGCATGTAAGCCTTGCAAAGACAAAAACACTGCTAGCATAACGACATTTCAACCCGAATAGCAACAATAATATGTTACTATTAGTTCTTAACTACACTCATAAATATCATAAATACTTGCATAATGAGGTCTTGCACAAGGAACAAGGGATTGTGTTCAATGCTTGCTAACAGACATTAAGGTATAAATAGCAATTCAATGATGACTGTACAATACTACTATGCACCAAGAACATACAAAAGATGGAAACTGAAAAAAGCAGGAACAGTCTGCTGACACTTACAAGCAAATGTTTCGACTCGCGAAAGCCGCAAGCAGCTCAAACTGAAAAATGTCAGCAGGTTATACAAAGCCATGCGTTTGCAAACCCTTTATTTCAAGCATTCACTACATGTCAGGTCATTAAATGTGCAGTAAAACGGATAAGTTAGTACGACGGTATTGAGTTAGCAGAAGCCCTTGTGGTCTTCCGTGATGAATAGATGATACCAGTAAGATCAATAACTGAAGATGATGATGGAAATAAAAAATAATGTAGCGCCAAAAAACTTTGTGTGTCACAGAAGAATATACCTGTTTAAAAAATCCATGGACCAAGGCCACGGTCCAATCGGTATTCTTGAGATGGTTCCGCATTGCTCGTGTCAAAAATTCATTCCATACAAACATTGTTTCATAAACAACATGTCCAGTATTTTTGTCATTTATGTTCTTCTGAAGACTGCGCATGATGTTGTAAGAGTAGCTGAAGAAGAAGTCCTTCGTAAGATCGACAGAGCAAAGGAGTCGTTTATATCTACAAAAAGTGGGCAATAAAAACATTAATATGTGCAGACAATAACAATCAAAAGAACATTAGCGAGAATATATTTAAAGTACATTTATAATAGTACAAGTATAATACTATGGGAGCGAAGAAATTCAAAACAATTCTATATACCTCTGACCATCCATACACAAATCTCAGTACTGCAAGAATGGTCATGATGTACCGACCATATAAGCTGGATGCATATTGTTATCAACAAGCAGATTTTATACTTATAGACAAAAGTAACATCAAATGCGCCAAAAGAAATATTACACCGTTGCTGGACCAAATGGAACTGCCCGTGTTCAACTACGAATATGAATACACACCGGAAAAAACTTATCTGAAAATAATGCAGTATAAAACAATACAATAAAATAAAATAGACGCCACACCATCAATGCACATTGTCTTGTCACAATGTAGAACCAAAATGAACTGGAATGTTTGGAAAAGAAAGGGGCCTAAAGTAACATAAATGAATAGCAAATCAATATCCAAGACTCCAAATACAAAAGGAAGCAAGCTGGTGATTTTGATATTGTTAAGAACCAGCGATGGAATTACAACAGGCAATACACAATATTTCCATAATGAAACAATGAAAGACCTGTTCTCATCCCTAGAATTAGCCACATTGGGGCAGACTATAGGACATGGAATTGCGATCATTTCGCTCTTGCCAATTGAATAAATATCATGGCCACAGATTGTGCCAACTTTTCTTCTCCTGGTAATTATAACCATGTAATAAGGACCAAGAAACTTCATAAAACCTGAAGAAGCACAGAAGTGGTAAATGTTATAATTTGAACAGCTAAAACATTTTCATTGATATACTCTATGAATCTCAGTTTATGTTGAAATACCAATTATTCCATAGCATTTTGTGACAAATTTCAGCCCGCCAGTCAACCTATTTCCCTCGTGAATCCGCCATAGTAGTTCTTGGCATTCATTCTCAGTATAACTAGTAGGATCCTCCTGGATACCCAAATCAGTAGACTCCAGCCGGTCAATCTTTAGCACCCTCCAAAGAGTCCTGCTCTTGTCTCTTCCGACAAGATAGAATTTCTGCACCAAAATATCGCACAAATATTTAGCACGACAGAATTTGAGCTAGAACGCATGAGAACTTTTGACATCCAGCCTCACTTCTAGTAAATCAAAGAAACGGTGCTCAGAGGACGACAATTACATAACTTCTATTGTTCTGTCCTAACGACCAATAGCTAAATCTTAGCTTCTGAATTATATGAATATCTGAGAATCCTTGCGCATATATGCAAGGTCAGCTGAAAGTCAGAAATTTTAATTGTTTGCATTAGCTTGGCAATAACCAAGCAGAGGCAAACACCACAACATTACATCATCATTAAACAAGATCGACCAGCACATATTTAATCTGCATGACACAATTGCAGGGAGCAGTAAAAAGGAACAGAGTCTTCCCTCCCCTGCAAAAGAAACAAAAAGAAGGATCTCCCCTGACCTTTTTGCAGCCTTCTACCCTTCCCTTTCCTATAATCAAATCGGACCGAACCAATCATACAGTAGATCCGTCCCACAGTGCAAGCATAAATGACCCAATAATCCAATCAACCATGAACAAGCAAACAAACACAGGCCCCCATTATAACAGAAACACACGAGGTTGACTGACACAAAGATTGCCATGTCCAAGGAAACTACGGATACAATCCAGTTCAAGGCAAACCAAATCAAGAGAATAGTTAAGCAAAATTTGCAAGAGATGCTCACCGATCTGGTTTCGTAGAGCCGGAACTTCTGGAGGAATTTGCCGCCTCTCATGGCCTCCATCGGATCAGATATTCAGATCAACAAGCAGGCGGCCAGAATGAATCCGAGCCTGAGAAATTCAGAAAGACAAACGGAGACTCCGCGTGGTTCAGCTAGCTCCTCTTGGGCTGCTTCAAGTAGAGCATCTTGGTCTCGCGCGAGAATGCTCCAGGGTCATACGGAAACAAATCAAGGAGCCCGCCCCTGGGATCAAGAACGAACCGGCGACGACCGGACGGATCGAAATGGATCCAATTCACGCCCCAACACCGGGAAATTCTCCAGAAAACACGCGCACCTTCGGATCAAGAAGGCGGGAGAGGGAAGAGGAAATCGACGGGGCAACCAAGAAGCCGATTCAGGGGAGCAAGGGGGGATTTTCAGGGCCGCCTCCGCGGGAGAGATGGGCGGGTCATAAATAGGAGGGGACTAAATTTCCGGAGCAGAAAGGATGGATTTTTTCCGAGGGCAACGCGGGGGCAAGGGGGAGGAAGACGAGAGCCACAAGGAGGAGGTGGACGAGGCTGGCTGGCGACGACGACGCCGTCGTCCACAAAAACACCACGCAAACGCAACGCCAGGCGAGAGTGGCAAGCCGCAAATACCACCGGACTAATCATTGCGGCAGCGGCATCTTTTTTGGCCGGATTTATTGTGCTCTTTTCACAAAGAGAGAGAGAGAGAGAGAGAGAGAGAGAGAGAGAGAAGATGCTTTTACCAGAGAAGAAGAAACTTTGGGTTTGGGTTTGGGTTTGTCCAAGAGGAAACTGGTAAATGGCCTCTTTTTGGCAGGAGCAAGACGAATTTTATTTACAGTGGAGAATTTAACTACTGGCTGTAATAAATAAATTGATGAAGGGCAATTTGGGAAGCCATCAAGATGGGTTTTTGATGTGTGTGTGTGTGTGTTTGTTTAACAATGTGTGGTTCATTCAGGGGAAGATGATTACAACATTCTCAAAAGAAAAGTAGTGGAGATGAAACGATAAAACGTTGATTAGGTATTCCATGATCAATGTCAATGGCAGCTACCTGGCGCATAGGAATAGTTTAGGCCCTAGTGCAAGCTTCCCACATGGAATACTTAATGAAGTGCTTATTCACCAACCTTGTTATGCAAGGTGCGACTTTCTCAACTAGGAAGGGATCAAGGGGGGTTGAGAGGGGAGATATGCTCATCTGAACAAGAGTTTGTGTGTGGTTCTGCTTTTCAAAACATAGAAACTCGCATTTTGGGGTATCGAGAAAAGGTCGATTAATTGCCAGCTGTGCATAAATCACAAGATTACTTCTTTCGTAATAAGTTATGCAGTTTGTAGTTTGTACTGTAGACAATTGCCTCTATAACATCTTGTCTTGGTGAACTGAGCGTAGCTCACATGATTAGATTATCTATGATGAAACCAGCCCACCAAAAGGTTCAAGTCTCAGACTTGCACCGATGCTTGTATTTTCTTACATTTCAAGCGTTTCAGCGATTTCCCATCTACTATGCGATCCCTATGTTGAATTCGTCCAATTAACATGTTGTGTCCGGTCAGTATCTCGAAGATGCTCATATGGGTACGCGTGCATGCGTTCACTCACAAATGGGCATATTCTTTTCCAAAAAAAATACTTGGGCAAATTATTCTTTATCTACGTTTTTTTTATAATTTACACATTTCACCAAATTTCAGAGGTTGATCTGTATGGCTCTCTACTTCAAAAGGATAGTAGGAGTGAGAAAAGAAAGAGGGCCGGTGAGATATAAGGTGGATCCAGGACAGTAAGAATAGCTCATATATTTTTTTGAAAATGGAGGCATGCCCCCCGCCTCTGCATCATGATGATGCATGCAGTCATTTTATTAAAAATCCACGAAGTATCGTCATAATAGTCTTACAGCTCACAAACGGAGCAGAGCAAAGTAAAAAAGGAAAATTACATGCTGACAAAGGCAACCGATACGGTAATATGAAGGATAAGCTCCCTAGACTCCTATCCTGTTATGTGAGCGTCATCCGAACCGGTTGAATATAACCCGAGCTATCATCTCCCATTGGTTGCACCCAGTAACCAAAGGCTCCCTGGAGTCCATAGGAGTGAGTAAGGACCACGTACGGATCCAAGCTATAGCTCTGAAGATGACCTGCAAGAAAGTTAAAATGTGTTGTCTGTTAAAAATCATATCATTCCTGTAGTTCCATATAGCACATAATAGCGCACATATTCCAATCCAAATACGAGCCGCAGTAATCTGTTCAACCCCAGCTAACCACGTCCCAAACAACGACGCAATATCGACCGGAGGATTAATGTTGAAAACTATATGAATCGTTCTCCAAAGTAACTTGGCAAGTGGGCATTCAAGAAATAAGTGTTGTATTGTTTCATCATGATCACAAAAACAGCACCGCAAACTTCCTACACGCCGCCTTTTGATTAAGATGACCTGCAAGAATAGCTCATATATGGCACCTGCTTTTCAAAAACCCTGAAAATTCACGCATTTTAAGTAGCGAGAAAAATATGATTATTACCGAAAAAGGCTTTCGCCCCGCTTTATATTATAAAGCCAACCGCACAACAAGCATCCAACAAGGTCCAACACAAAACCACGCGCACACACACACACGGGAGTCCACAGGAACAAATAATACATGAAAGGGTCAATGCTGAGGGCACAGCACAACAAGCCCTAAACCCAAAACACACACGCCACAGAGCCACCAGGCGGTCTAGTCAGGCTCAGGTGGGGGAGGCGGTAGCGGGGGAGCCACGCGGAGCGCCATCGAGCGGAGATCAGAGAAGAGGATGGTGATGACTTCCCGGTCCTGGGGGCGGCTAAGCGGCCGCCAAAGCTGCAGGTAGCCACACAATTTGAAGATCGCGTCAGTCGCACGTCGGAGAGGCACCTTCTGAATAACAAGCTTATTGCGAATGTTCCAAAGCGTCCAGACGAGAACCCCAACGCACAACCATCTAATATGGCGATAGCGAGTAGGGGAAGCATTAAGCTTGGCAAGCAGGTCGAGGAAGTTGGTATTACGCCACTGTCCGCCAACCGTTTCGCGGAAGCAGGCCCAAAGGAACTGCGCAGAGTGGCACGAGAAAAAGATGTGGTTAGCATCCTCGATCGTGCCACAGATGGGGCACATCCCATCACCCGGGCCATTACGCTTGAGGACTTCAACCCCAGAGGGGAGGCGTCCACGGATCCATTGCCACAGGAAGATCCTGATTTTCAGCGGAAGTCAGATGTCCCAGATCAAGCTAAATGGTTTCGGTGTTGGGGAACGTAGCAGAAATTCAAAATTTTCCTACGTGTCACCAAGATCTATCTATGGAGAGACCAGCAACGAGTAGAAGGAGAGTGCATCTACATACCCTTGTAGATCGCTAAGCGGAAGCGTTCAAGTGAACGGGGTTGATGGAGTCGTACTCGTCGTGATTCAAATCACCGATGATCAAGTGCCGAACGCACGGCACCTCCGCGTTCAACATACGTACAGCCCGGTGATGTCTCCCACGCCTTGATCCAGCAAGGAGAGAGGGAGAGGTTGAGGAAGACTCCATCCAGCAGCAGCACAACGGCGTGGTGGTGGTGGAGGAGCGTGGCAATCCCGCAGGGCTTCGCCAAGCACCATGGGAGAGGAGGAGTAGGGAGAGAGGTAGGGCTGCACCAAGAGGGAGAGAACTCATCTGTATGGCAGCCCCAAACCTCAACTATATATAGGGGGAAGGGGGGCTGCGCCCCCTTTAGGGTTTCCCACCCCCAAGGGGTGCGGCCAGCCCTAGATGGCAAAGGGGAGGCGGCCAAAGGGGGGAGAGGAGAGGGAGGCGCACCAATATGGGCCTTAAGGCCCATCTGGACTAGGGTTTGCCCCCTCCCACTCTTCCTTGCGCCTTGCACCCTTGTGGGGGGCGCACCAGCCCTCCTAGGGGCTGGTCCCCTCCCACACTTGGCCCACGCAACCTTCTGGGGCAGGTGGCCCCACTTGGTGGACCCCGGGACCCTCCCGGTGGTCCCGATACAATACCGATATCGCCCGAAACTTTTCCGGTGACCAAAACAGGACTTCCCATATATAAATCTTTACCTCCGGACCATTCCGGAACTCCTCGTGATGTCCGGGATCTCATCCGGGACTCCGAACAACATTCGGTTACCACATACAAGCTTCCTTTATAACCCTAGCGTCATCGAACCTTAAGTGTGTAGACCCTACGGGTTCGGGAGACATGCAGACATGACCGAGACGTTCTCCGGTCAATAACCAACAGCGGGATCTGGATACCCATGATGGCTCCCACATGTTCCACGATGATCTCATCGGATGAACCACGATGTCAAGGACTTATTCAATCCCGTATTCAATTCCCTTTGTCTATCGGTATGTTACTTGCCCGAGATTCGATCGTCGGTATCCAATACCTTGTTCAATCTCGTTACCGGCAAGTCACTTTACTCGTTCCGTAACACATCATCCCGTGATCAACTCCTTGGTCACATTGCGCATATGATGATGTCCTACCGAGTGGGCCCAGAGATACCTCTCCGTTTACACGGAGTGACAAATCCCAGTCTCGATCCGCATAAAACAATAGATACTTTCGGAGATACCTGTAGTGCACCTTTATAGTCACCCAGTTACGTTGTGACGTTTGATACACCCAAAGCACTCCTACGGTATCCAAGAGTTACACGCTCTCATGGTCGAAGGAAGAGATACTTGACATTGGCAAAGCTCTAGCAAATGAACTACACGATCTTTTGTGCTAGTCTTAGGATTGGGTCTTGTCCATCACATCATTCTCCTAATGATGCGATCCCGTTATCAACGACATCCAATGTCCATAGCCAGGAAACCATGACTATCTGTTGATCACAACGAGCTAGTCAACTAGAGGCTCACTAGGGACATATTGTGGTCTATGTATTCACACGTGTATTACGATTTCCGGATAATACAGTTATAGCATGAATAAAAGACAATTATCATGAACAAGGAAATATAATAATAATACTTTTATTATTGCCTCTAGGGCATATTTCCAACAGTCTCCCACTTGCACTAGAGTCAATAATCTAGTTCACATCGCCATGTGATTAACACTCACAGGTCACATCGCCATGTGACTAATACCCAAGAGTTTACTAGAGTCAGTAGTCTAGTTCACATCACTATGTGATTAACACTCAATGAGTTTTATGTTTGATCATGTTGCTTGTGAGAGAGGTTTTAGTCAACGGGTCTTAACCTTTCAGATCCGTGTGTGCTTTACAAATCTCTATGTCATCTCCTAGATGCAGCTACCACGCTCTATTTGGAGCTATTCCAAACAACTGTTCTACTTGGAGCTATTCTAAATTATTGCTCCATTATATGTATCCGGTCTCTCTACTCAGAGCTATCCGGATAGGTGTCAAGCTTGCATCGTCGTAACCTTTACGACGAACTCTTTTACCACCTCCATAATCGAGAAAATTCCTTAGTCCACTAGTTACTAAGGATAACTTTGACCGCTGTCCTGTGAGCCATTCTTGGATCACTCTTGTACCCCTTGACTGACTCATGGCAAGGCACACTTCAGGTGCGGTACACAACATAGCATACTAAAGAGCCTACGTCTTAAGCATAGGGGACGACCTTCGTCCTTTCTCTCTATTCTGCCGTGGTCGAGCTTTAAGTCTTAACTTCGTACCTTACAACTCAGGAAAGAACTCCTTCTTTGACTGGTCCATCTTGAACACCTTCAAGATCATGTCAAGGTATGTGCTCATTTGAAAGTATTATTAAGCAATTTGATCTATCCTTATAGATCTTGATGCTCAATGTTCAAGTAGCTTAATCCAGGTTTTCTATTGAAAAACACCTTTCAAATAACCCTATATACTTTCTAGAAATTCTACATCATCTCTGATCATCAATATGTCAACAACATATACTCATCAGAAATTCTATAGTGCTCCCACTCACTTCTTTGGAAATACAAGTTTCTCATAAACTTTGTATAAATCCAAAATCTTTGATCATCTCATCAAAGCGTATATTCCAACTCCGAGATGCTTACTCCAGTCCTTAGAAGGATCGCTGGAGCTAGCATACCTTTTAGCATCCTTAGGATCGACAAAACTTTTCTGATTGTATTGCAGACAACCTTTCCTTACGAAAACTAGTAAGGAAACTTGTCTTGACATCCATCTGCCAGATTTCATAAATGCAGCTAATGCTAACATGATTCCGACGGACTTTAAGCATCGCTACGAGTGAGAAAATCTCATCGTAGTCAACTCCTTGAACTTGTCGGAAAACACTTCGCCACAAGTCGAGCTTCATAGATGGTGACATTACCATCCACGTCCGTCTTCTTCTTAAAAGATCCATTTATCTCAATGGATTGCCGATCATCGGGCAAGTCCATCAAAGTCCATGCTTTGTTCTGATATATGGATACTATCTCGGATTTCATGGCTTCTAACCATTTGTCGGAATCCGGGCCCACCATCGCTTCTCCATAGCTCGTAGGTTCATTGTTGTCTAGCAACATGACCTTCAAGACAGGATTACTGTACCACTCTGAAGTAGTACGTATCCTTGTCACCCTACGAGGTACGGCAGTGACTTGATCCGAAGTTTCATGATCACTATCATAAGCTTCTACTTCAATTGGTGTAGGTGCCATAGGAACAACTTCCTGTGCCCTAATACACACTGGTTGAAGTGATGGTTCAATAACCATATCAAGTCTCCACCATCCTCCCACTCAATTCTTTCGAGAGAAACCTTTCCTCGAGAAAGGACCCGATTCTAGAAACAATTCATATTGCTTTCGGATCTGAATTAGGAGGTATACCCAACTGTTTTGGGTGTCCTATGAAGATGCATTTTATCCGCTTTGGGTTCGAGCTTAATCCTGAAACTTTTTCACATAAGCGTCGCAGCCCCAAACCTTTAAGAAACGACAACTTAGGTTTCTCTAAACCATAACTCATACGGTGTCATCTCATCGGAATTACGTGGTGCCCTATTTAAAGTGAATGTGGTTGTCTTTAATGCCTAACCCATAAACTATCGTGGCAGTTCGATAAGAGACATCATGGTATGCATCATATCCAATAGGGTGCAGTTATGATGTTCGGACACACCATCACACTATGGTGTTCCAGGCGGTATTAATTGCGAAACAATTTCCACAATGTCTTAATTGTGTGCCAAAACTCGTAACTCAGATATTCATCTCTATGATCATATCATAGACATTTTATCCTCTTGTCACAATGATCTTCTACTTCACTCTGAAATTACTTGAACCATTCAATAATTCAGACTTGTGTTTCATCAAGTAAATATTCTCAACATCTACTCGAATCATTTGTGAAGTAAGAACATAACGATATTCACTGCATGCCTCAGCACTCATTGGACTGCACACATCAAAATGTGTTGCTTCTAACAAGTTGCTATCTTGTTCCATTTTACTGAAACCGAGGCTTTTCAGTCATCTTGCCTATGTGGTATGATTTGCATATCTCAAGTGATCCAAAATCAAGTGAGTCCAAACGATCCATCTGCATGGAGTTTCTTCATGCGTATACACCAATAGACACGGTTCGCATGTCTCAAACTTTTCAAAAACGAGTGAGTCCAAAGATCCATCAACATGGAGCTTCTTCATGCGTTTTATACCAATATGACTTACATGGCAGTGCCACAAGTAAGTGGTACTATCATTACTATCTTTTGGCATGAAAATGTGTATCACTACGATCGAGATTCAATAAACCATTCCATTAGGTGCAAGACCACTGAAGGTATTATTCACATAAATAGAGTAACTATTATTCTCCTTAAATGAATAACCGTATTGCAATAGACATAATCCAATCATGTCTATGCTCAACGCAAACACCAATCTCGATGGTAGAGGGAGCGTGTGACACTTGATCACATCAAGCTTGGAAACACTTCCAACACATATCGTCATCTCACCTTTAGCTAGTCTCCGTTTGTTCCGTAGCTTTTATTTCGAGTTACTAACACTTAGCAACCGAACCGGTATCTAATACCCTGGTGCTACTAGGAGTACTAGTAAAGTACACATTAACATAATGTATATCCAATATACTTCTATCGACCTTGCCGCCTTCTCATCTACCAAGTATCTAGGGTAATTTTGCTCTAGTGACTGTTCCCCTTATTACAGAAGCACTTAGTCTCGGGTTTGGGTTCAACCTTGGGTTTCTTCACTGGAGCAGCAGCTGATTTGCCGTTTCATGAAGTATCCCTTCTTGCCCTTGCCCTTCTTGAAACTAGTGGTTTCACCAACCATCAACAATTGATGCTCCTTCTTGATTTCTACTTTCGCGGTGTCAAACATCGTGAATACCTCAAGGATCATCTTTTTTATCCCTGATATGTTATAGTTCATCACGAAGCTCTAGCAGCTCGGTGGCAATGACTTTGGAGAAACATCACTATCTCATTTGGAAGATCAACTCCCACTCAATTCAAGTGATTGTTGCACTCAGACAATCTGAGCACAAGCTCAACGATTGAGATTTTCTCCTTTAGTTTGTAGGCTAAGAGAATCGTCGGAGGTCTTATACCTCTTGACGTGAGCACGAGCCTGAAATCCCAATTTCAGCCCATTGAAACATCTCATATGTTCCACGACGTTTCGAAAACGTCTTTGGTGCCTCTACTTAAACCATTTAACTGAACTATCACGTAGTTATCAAAACGTGTATGTTCGATGTTCGAAACATCCACAAACGACGTTTGGGGTTCAGCACACTGAGCAGTGCATTAAGGACATAAGCTTTCTACTATTCGCATAATTGCTACTATCAACTTTCAACTATATTTTCTCTAGGAACATATCTAAAACAGTAGAACTAAAGCGCGAGCTACGACATAATTTGCAAAAGGTCTTTTGACTATGTTCAAGATAATTAAGTTCATCTTATGAACTCCCACTCAGATAGACATCCCTTTAGTCATCTAAGTGATTACATGATCCGAGTCAACTAGCCCGTGTCCGATCATCACGTGGGACGGACTAGTTAACGTCGGTGAACATCTTCATGTTGATCGTATCTACTATACGACTCATGCTCGACCTTTCGGTCTCCGTGTTTCGAGGCCATGTCTGCACATGCTAGGCTCGTCAAGTTAACCCTAAGTGTTTTCGCTGTGTAAAACTGTCTTACACCCGTTGTATGTGAACGTAAGAATCCATCACACCCGATCATCACGTGGTGCTTAGAAGCGACGAACTGTAGCAACGGTGCACAGTTAGGGGAGAACACTTCTTGAAATTTTGTAAGGGATTATCTTATTTACTACCGTCGTCCTAAGTAAACAAGATGCATAAACATGATAAACATCACATGCAATCAAATAGAGTAGTGACATGATATGGCCAATATCATATAGCTCCTTTGATCTTCATCTTCGGGGCTCCATGATCATCTTGTCACCGGCATGACACCATGATCTCCATCATCATGATCTCCATCATCGTGTCTTCATGAAGTTGTCACGCCAACGACTACTTCTACTTCTATGACTAACGCGTTTAGCAATAAAGTAAAGTAGTTTACATGGCGTTCTTCAATGACACGCAGGTCATACAATAAATAAAGACAACTCCTATGGCTCCTGCCGGTTGTCATACTCATCGACATGCAAGTCGTGAATCCTATTACAAGAACATGATCAATCTCATACATCACATATATCATTCATCACATCCTTTTGGCCATATCACATCACATAGCATACCCTGCAAAAACAAGTTAAACGTCCTCTAATTGTTGTTTGCATGTTTTACTTGGCTGCTATGGGTTTCTAGCAAGAACGTTTCTTACCTACGCAACACCACAACGTGATATGCCAATTGCTATTTACCCTTCATAAGGACCCTTTTCATCGAATCCGTTCCGACTAAAGTGGGAGAGACTGGCACCCGCTAGCCACCTTATGCACCAAGTGCATGTCAATCGGTGGAACCTGTCTCACGTAAGAGTACGTGTAAGGTCGGTCCGGGCCGCTTCATCCCACAATACCGTCGAAACAAGATTGGACTAGTAACGGTAAGCATATTGAACAACATCAACGCCCACAACTACTTTGTGTTCTACTCGTGCAAAGAATCTACGCAATAGACCTAGCTCATGATGCCACTGTTGGGGAACGTAGCAGAAATTCAAAATTTTCCTACGTGTCACCAAGATCTATCTATGGAGAGACCAGCAACGAGTAGAAGGAGAGTGCATCTACATACCCTTGTAGATCGCTAAGCGGAAGCGTTCAAGTGAACGGGGTTGATGGAGTCGTACTCATCGTGATTCAAATCACCGATGATCAAGTGCCGAACGCACGGCACCTCCGCGTTCAACACACGTACAGCCCGGTGACGTCTCCCACGCCTTGATCCAGCAAGGAGAGAGGGAGAGGTTGAGGAAGACTCCATCCAGCAGCAGCACAACGGCGTGGTGGTGGTGGAGGAGCGTGGCAATCCCGCAGGGCTTCGCCAAGCACCATGGGAGAGGAGGAGTAGGGAGAGAGGTAGGGCTGCACCAAGAGGGAGAGAACTCATCTGTATGGGACCCCAAACCTCAACTATATATAGGGGGAAGGGGGGGCTGCGCCCCCTTTAGGGTTTCCCACCCCCAAGGGGTGCGGCCAGCCCTAGATGGCAAAGGGAAGGCGGCCAAAGGGGGGAGAGGAGAGGGAGGCGCACCAATATGGGCCTTAAGGCCCATCTGGACTAGGGTTTGCCCCCTCCCACTCTCCCTTGCGCCTTGCACCCTTGTGGGGGGCGCACCAGCCCTCCTAGGGGCTGGTCCCCTCCCACACTTGGCCCACGCAACCTTCTGGGGCAGGTGGCCCCACTTGGTGGACCCCGGGACCCTCCCGGTGGTCCCGATACAATACCGATATCGCCCGAAACTTTTCCGGTGACCAAAACAGGACTTCCCATATATAAATCTTTACCTCCGGACCATTCCGGAACTCCTCGTGACGTCCGGGATCTCATCCGGGACTCCGAACAACATTCGGTTACCACATACAAGCTTCCTTTATAACCCTAGCGTCATCGAACCTTAAGTGTGTAGACCCTACGGGTTCGGGAGACATGCAGACATGACCGAGACGTTCTCCGGTCAATAACCAACAGCGGGATCTGGATACCCATGATGGCTCCCACATGTTCCACGATGATCTCATCGGATGAACCACGATGTCAAGGACTTATTCAATCCCGTATTCAATTCCCTTTGTCTATCGGTATGTTACTTGCCCGAGATTCGATCGTCGGTATCCAATACCTTGTTCAATCTCGTTACCGGCAAGTCACTTTACTCGTTCCGTAACACATCATCCCGTGATCAACTCCTTGGTCACATTGCGCATATGATGATGTCCTACCGAGTGGGCCCAGAGATACCTCTCCGTTTACACGGAGTGACAAATCCCAGTCTCGATCCGCATAAAACAATAGATACTTTCGGAGATACCTGTAGTGCACCTTTATAGTCACCCAGTTACGTTGTGACGTTTGATACACCCAAAGCACTCCTATGGTATCCAGGAGTTACACGCTCTCATGGTCAAAGGAAGAGATACTTGACATTGGCAAAGCTCTAGCAAACGAACTACACGATCTTTTGTGCTAGTCTTAGGATTGGGTCTTGTCCATCACATCATTCTCCTAATGATGTGATCCCGTTATCAACGACATCCAATGTCCATAGCCAGGAAACCATGACTATCTGTTGATCACAACGAGCTAGTCAACTAGAGGCTCACTAGGGACATATTGTGGTCTATGTATTCACACGTGTATTATGATTTCCGGATAATACAGTTATAGCATGAATAAAAGACAATTATCATGAACAAGGAAATATAATAATAATACTTTTATTATTGCCTCTAGGGCATATTTCCAACATTCGGGACCGTCGAGGGAGCAATGGCGTCGTACAGGGACTGCGTGGAGAAACGGCCAGAGGGCTCGAGGCGCCAGGAAAGAACATCCCGGTCCTCCTCGATGTTCATCGGCATAAGTGCGATGTCTTGGAGGAGGGAGTCCCAGGCGGCCACCTCAAGGGGGCCAAAGGGGCGCCGGAAGGCGAGACGCCCTAAGTCAATAAGGGTCGTCTCGACAGAGACCCAAGGGTCAGCCGCAATGGCAAATAATTCTGGGAATCGCGCAGCCAGGGGGGAGTCCCCTAGCCAGCGGTCGAACCAGAACAAGGTCTAGGCCCCGGGGCCAACCGAGATGGATGTGCCGATGCGTAGTACGGGCAGAAGCTAGATCACGGACTGCCAGAACTGGGATCCAACCGTACATTGGCAAAAGGCAAGAGGTTGGCCACGGAGGTACTTATTACGGATGATGGTGAGCCAGAGGTCTCCCTCCCCATTGGCAATACGCCACAGCCATCGGGTTAGGAGGGCAATGTTCATGCGTCGGGATGACAGGATCCCAAGGCCACCCTGGTCTTTGGGTTTGCAAATGTCGGGCCAGCTCACCATATGGTACTTCTGCTTGTCGCCCTCGCCAGCCCAGAAGAACCTCGACTGGTATTTGGCCACCTCCTGATGGAGGGTCTCATGAAGGCTGTACGAGCTCATGAGAAACCAGAGAAGGGTGGCAAGCGAGGAGTTGATTAGGATCACCCTGGCAGCTTTCGACAGCCAGCGTCCCCTCCAGGGTTCAACCCTGTGCTGCATCCTAGTCACCGTCGGGCGGAGATCCGCGACGGTGAGTCTGGAGTCACTAATGGGCACCCCCAAATATGATTATTCACCAATTGTGCGTACCACAAGATATCATTTACATAGTAAGTTATGCAATTTATACCATAGACTATTGTATAATAATTAGTTATGTGATTCATCCACCAGTTGCAAATGGTTATATTACTTGTTTACTAACAGCTAGTAAGACAAGTTCTTCTCTACCCGTATGCATGTTTTTTTCCCCAAAAATTGTATAACGTTATTCTCTACTGAATTCCAAAAAGTGATCCATAATTTTTTTGAGAGAGGCAATAGGTGAATTTCCAAATAGCTAGGTTAGGCTCCAAATATCCGCTCCCATTTCAAAAGATAGGGGCCACCTATCCATCATTTGGCTCAAAAAAATTTAAAACCAGCCGATTTTTTTGCGGGAACTAAAACCAGCCGATTTAATAGAATGGATGAAAGTGCTTCTTCCTCCTCCCGTCATGACCTCCTTTTCGTATCGTCGGTCGCCGCCACTCGCCGTCGTGACTGCTTAGCCACCCCGCTCAGTCTGCCGCTGGTGTTGCCGCCCCACCTTCTAAATCCTGCCATGATTTCATCGCTAGAGACCTTCCTGGAGCGCACCCTCTCCCTCTCACACCCAAACTTTTCAACCTCGCACTCCCATCCACCAGCTACACCGTTGCCGTGTCGTCTCCTGCTCCGGTTCGCTCCTAGATCGGCATCACCTGTGTCCCCGCGCCTCGCTGACACTCGTCGCGGCGTCCCCGTCTTCGGCCAAATAGACTGACACGAATCCAAATTTCAATCAATGGATGAATAGCAAATGCACAAAAGATAATACTACAACTACTAAACATGGCTTCTGATTGTTGCTCATTAAGATGTCGTGTAACTAAGATTGGCCCTTCCATTTGTGTTTAACTGCCAGCTTGGTCAAAATTCATGTTGTTAGGGCCAGAGAATTTGGTCCCAATTGACACTACATTGAGTATTGTAGCTCCGCACCGGAGCTACTGTGGGGAGTAGCCCCACGCATCTTAATGAGCAACAATCAGAGGCCACGTTTATGCTAATTCATGCACATGGGACCATTGTGGATGCTTCTCTACGATCTACAACCAGTCATGGTCCCATCTTCTGGAATTATTTTTGTTTTTTATATCTGTTGAACTGTTTACAATAAGACAAACCGCATACTACGAAATTTCAACATCTCATGGCCATTTCCAATAATAGAAGTTGCATCATTTCCTTCAATCCCCCATCACTAATGGCGAAAAACATTGAGTTTGTGTTTGTATACACAACCAATTAATCTGCGCTCAGCATGAAACTAAAACTTATACTCCCTCCGTCCGAAAAAACTTGTCCCAAACTTGTCCTTCAAATGGATGTATCTAGCACTAACTTCGTGCTAAATACATCCATTTGAGGAACAAACTTTTTCGGACAGAGGGAGTACTAGCAAATAACGGTAGGCCGGTACGATGACCCGCTAACCCGCAAGCAACCTTTTACATGCAACTGGGAGGAGTGCTATCATGCAGCTGTCTTTGTTTTTAGCAAAAAAAATCTCTGAAAAGACAGTGATTCAATCATGCACTAAGTTAATTATGGTTGCTGGTAGAATTAACAATCGATCATCTAACCACCTAGATTACACACCAAGGCTTGCCTCCTTGAATTTAGACGTGTGGAGTCACCAGCGGGCACCGGTCTATTCTCCAGGACCACTGCTGAAAACCATTGCATCCTCACCCAGCTCCACAAGATTGCATTGCATGGCGTTCAACCAAACGACCATCTAGATCAGTCTACCAAAATTCAGGAACCACCAATTAACCTTCCCAACGAGTAATTCTTTTAGTACGAGTAGTATATTTTTGGATTATTTGCTAGTACTATAATCAATTACGATTATTAGTTATTATTCGCTCTGTGTCTAGTTGTCTTTCCATTGTACTCGCTATTTTTCTTGAAGACTACAAAGATGCCAAAGTAATATATTTTCTTGAATTATTTTTTTCTGATAAGGCATGCTTATCCACTCACCCGAAGACACATGATAAGCACAAGGCCAGCCCTCACTTTTATCTCGCCTTTTCAGCCCAGCACCGCACTTATCATCGCCACCAGATTAGCACACGAGCTTATCGGATTCTACTTTTACTTTTTAGTAGCATCTTCTTCTTCGTCTCAGGTGGACCTTGGACAGGCGGCGCGCGGAGAACCTTTGGGGCTCGCCGGAGGCACGGGCGGTCAATCTAGCACAGTGCTTTTCCTCTGCTCTCATCTGCACACAGTGTGTGATCTTGACCTCCTTTTCCTGGTGGTTTTTAATGTTGTGCGTTGCCTAGCACTGTGGAGCGAGTGTTAGGTGTGTGATGGCGGCTCGTCCACATGGATTTTGATTCGGACGGGGACGAACAAGTGGCCGGGGGTGTGGCCAGGTAGGAGACGGTCTTGGTCCACCGGTGATACGGCGATGGAAGGCATCGTCCACGCATGGGTCGATGCCCAGCACTACCGGCCTTTGTGTCCCTTTTGGGTGGGTGCTTCTGGTACGAACGAGTCTGCAATTATTCTTTTTTCTGTGTCTGTATTTGGGGGTATGGTCGCTGTAGCGTTCTTCATGGGTTGATGGGGAGAGCCTTTCTACTTTCATGTGCCCTTGCGTTGTCTTGGATTTGCAAGCTAGATGCTGGGTTGAGTAGGCACATGCAGGGGAAAGTTTTGGCTTTGCAAACCAAACTAGGTGTGACATGACACCAGTGCTCAAGAAAGGAGTAGCCAACTAGGAAGTTAACTGTGCGTCCACATGCTCATCAGTTTAATTTCCAGTTTGTTTGTGTCATGCTGGCGTCTAGGAACAATAGCAACAGAATGAGAGCATCTTCAACGTCATCCCTCAAATCGCCCGCAAATATCCGATCCGAGGCGTTCATACATTTTTTTTTTGTCATCTAGCGCGGTGCCGCAAACGTCCGCGGATCAGTCCACATATCCGAATTCACGTAAACCGGAAGCAAACATGATGAAGGTCTGCGGGAGTCCGGACATTTGTGTGGTCAATCAAAAGCCACCACGTACCCCCTCTCTTCTTTCCATCCGGATGGCTGAAGGCCGTTGCTGGCTATTTTTCCTTCTGTTGAAGGCATGCTTGGTGTTTCGGCGGAAGGCTTTGAACGTCCCTAGCATGTTTAGGCTAAAGCCACTTTGTTTCATTTTTCCTTTTTCATGTGTTTGGCGGAAGCTACTTAATCCATGCATTAGAGCATTTACAGCCATAACCTGTAAATTTGGGCCCTCAAACATCCATGGATGCGCCCACAGACAGTAACCAGATGGCCTAAAATTTTACCATTTATAATCCCGTACCTTATTTTCCAAAACAGCCAATACATGCAAACATATGCACGTCGATCATCACATCCTTGTTGGGCTTGCGGGCAAGTCAGAAAACATAAAAAAATACTCATACTTAAGATTTTCACAATCGTATTCAGTCGGCAGGTTTCGGATGTTTAGTCCCACCTCGCCGCCTGAGAAGTTAGTTGACCGGCTTAAACAGTTGTGTCGTTCAGAAGTGATAAGCTTCAGACATCATTGCATCCTTTGTTAAGAAGGTAGACTGTCTGCTTATCACAAAGAAGATTCATAGTCATGGTCTATCTCCTTCATAAACGAAACATTAATGTTTGCACGGCTCTTTTTGTATCACAATATGTCGATAAATTCGATAAAAATCTATTTCATTGTAGTAGGGTTATCAACGTGTATGAACGAGACGAACTTGACACTCGATGAACAATCATCAGTTGATGAAATGCAATCTAGTGTCAAGCTATCTCGTTCGCACAACGAGAATTGATCGACCTATGCAACAACAGAGAAGCTTGCCGCCATCCGTTGGTGCGGCTATTTAAGCCGGTCGGTGTCCGCCTCGTGCGGTGAGGTGGCACTAAAAATTTGGATGCACAAATGAGAGAGGAAGGAGTTTCGGGTGGCTGCGGGTGGGACCATTATGACCTGGAGCGGTGTGCCCGGTCACGTTCGGGCGCCCTCATATCGTCCCTAGATGTGGTATCAATTTGACGGGTGACGGTCAACTCAGATATATAGGGACTAAGTGAGGGGACCGGTTGGGTCAACTTCTTTTGACCAAGCACTGGCAGGGCAGGCGTTGCGGTTGTTTAGAAGGAAATAGCGGACCTGATTGTAGATGCTCTTAATATCATGGTGAGTCACATATGTTTTGGCGGATGCCTTTCTTCAAGTGTCTGGCGGAAGCTACTAATCCATGGATTAGTACCATGTCACACATATTTTGGTGGAAGCCACTAAATCCATGTTAAAATGTGACTGCTGCTACTAGCTATTTGGCGAAAGGTGTTAATAGAGGCTGACATTTCAGCTACAGGGTTGGATGACCGGTTCACATATCCATGTCCACGGAGTGTCCGGACGTGTCCAGAGACATCTACAGGGTCTGTTTTGAGAGATTGCGTTAAGACCCGACTAGGGAAATGAAAGAGAGAACTCATGTCTGTGAGCCATTCAAAGTTGACAAGCCGAACCTGACCCTGAACATTCTTTTACCGCTGGCAATGAATGCGTAAAGCAGTTGCTTGTCGTGCATGTCTCTCTTACTGGTACCACTATACTAGTACAAGTCACAGCACTAGTAGTAATGGCTGTGCTGAAAATGTGGCCTGAAAGTCATAAACTTAATTATTTCACACTGGTATCATAGCCACATGATTCCCACGTGGTGGACCTGGTAGACAGCCGCCGATCGACATGGATGGCTAACCAAGCTCTACTAATCAGTAAGTAGCCTCGAAGCCTTAATAAAAGTCGCCGATTGGAGTCTCCCTTGTTCAGATTTGACGTGAAAGAAATATACAGAATGCAATGCACGACGTACGGTAGATCGTTTTCATTCTAGCGCACTCGCTTGTTTCATTTCACCTAACAGGATCGCTGCCACGCCAGTGAGTGATAGTAGTAGCTCAAGCGCTCAACAACCGCAGCTCTTTTCCTTTCAATAGTTTTTGCGTGGAGCGACAATGGGAACTTGACACCTT
Organism: Triticum dicoccoides; assembly: GCF_002162155.2. NCBI lineage: Eukaryota > Viridiplantae > Streptophyta > Magnoliopsida > Poales > Poaceae > Triticum > Triticum dicoccoides. The sequence goes on along the minus strand of NC_041387.1, from coordinate 596,628,129 downwards.
AGTCCATCCGTCGCCGTCACTTGCGCTAATTTCGTGCTTACGTCCCTGTCGGGCTCCATGCATGCTCGGGTCAACCACGGCAGCCTAACCCGTGTTGATTTTACTGTTCTGCTGGTTTGGTTTGCGCTAACCACGGCAGGCGTTTAGACGAAGAAGAATCTAGTAGGTGCAGGGAATGTCTTGTAAGAAACAGAGCCATTTGTTCTGCACAGTTGGCAATCCCATACGTAAACGTGCGGTGCGTATTACCAAACATACTACTCCCCAACTATAAAAACCTACTACTTCCTATCCTCTTCTCTTTGAGCAATAATTTTTGTTTTCTCTCGACTTCCTCCATCCGATGAAAAGTGTACATATAGAAATTTTAGAACCAATTATGAAGTAGAGTAAAAATGCATTTCAAAGGTGCAAGCCACCATCTCTCTCCTTTTAATTACCCAACCTTCAATGAGCTAAGTGCATGTATAAATTAAGAAGACCATGTGTAGAATGTTATTGATCTTAATTACCATGTGATGAGAAGAAGCATTTTTTTTTACTTTAAAGTGCATTGGAAGATATAAGTACGCTCTATTGTGGATAAATTTTAAAGCCAAACGTACACTCTACACCGGACGGAGGGAATATAACAATGCAGAAGTGCATATTCCCACCAAGCATCGATTCAGAAATGTAAATCGATCGAGGAACCGGGGAAGCAACATTTGCATTATTCCGACATATGGAGTTATGGATTGTGCTCTAAAAGCGGTTGACCCAGGGTAGGTAGTATGATGTTGTAAAAGAGGAGTCCCTTTTCAATGGGGTTAAGTAGACGTGGGCATGGCTAGCCCAGCTCGATGGCCCAAACCCAAAGACCGATGGTCGGAATGGGCTCGGTGTCGTGGTTCTAAGTCTGACAGTAGTAAGGGGGTAGGTATGGAGAGGCAAGATCTTAGCTATGGCGAAGATGTACACACGAGGTTTACGAGTTCATGCCCTTCTCGGAGGAAGTAATAGCCCTACGTCTTGGTGCCCGGAGGCGGTCGATTGGATTATGTGCGTTGTATTACAGAGGGTGCGAACCCTTGTGCCAGAGGAGGGGGGTGGCTTATATAGAGTACGCCAGGACCCCAGCTCCCCTCCGTTACAAGGGAACTAATGTATATAAAGTAAGGGGCGTTACTGGTAACGCCAGCATTAAGTACTCTTAATGCTCATGAAGACTAAGGGGTAAATATCCGGCCGTTGCGTACTCTTCCGACTCCTGGTCTTCGATATGGCCGAGTGACGATAAGTAGCGACCGTCGAGTGGTGTGACCGTCGAGTGGATTGCACTCGACGTATGAGATTGGTGCTCTTCCGTTGACTCTTGATCTTTCCATCTTCTAGGGTAGTGACCTTGGGTAAGACGTATAGGTCGAGCCCATGACCCTACCCCGGGTCTGTATCCTCGTCAGTAGCCCCCGAATGGATTAAGGTATGAGAGGAAAGGGAGACAACGTTGGACCTGTCCTGCGCTTTGTGTCTCCGCGAGTGTTTCCTGCTAGACTGAACACCGGCGTTGGTACTTCGGAGTCGACTCGGTTACCTTGATCCATTCAGAAAGTTGTCGATTGAACTGGTGGCTTCATGCGTCAAGTGTCGTGCGGGAGTGCGAGATCTCGGGCGCGATTGCCCGCGGGGGATCCCGATTCCGCGGGATACGAAATTTCGGGGGTGCGCGCGGGCAGGAGGGCGCCGAAAAAAGGGGGACCCGGATAAGCAGCAACGCCTCGATCATCGCGCCGCCTTTTTCGCCACGTTCGCTGCACACAACTGTAGCAGGATTTGACGGGATTGCCCGGCCCCACGCGTCAGTCACTCGGAAGTGAACCTTTATAAGGCGACGGGGCCAGGGTGCTTGCACTGTGCACGCCTGCCTCTTCTTCTTTCTCCTCTGCTCCTCCGCCGCACCAAGCGCCTCCGCCTCTGACACCGCCGCTCTCCCACCATGGTGAAGGACAAGACGGCGGTGCTAGAGCGCGCCAAGAAGGCGAGGGGGCGGCGAAGGGCAAGAAACCAAGCCGTGGATCGCCATCGCGCTCGGGGCTGCCGTCGGGCTGGATCCAAGGCGATTGGATCCAGTCTTCGATCCGGCAGGAAGATCTGACCGATCTGGAGGAGTCTGGGCTGATTGCAGCGGGGGCGGCGAGGTTGCCGAAGGGAGAGGCGGAGCCACAACCTTGACCGGGTGAGTGTGTCTTGCTCGCCACTCATGTCGACCGGGGTTTCTTGCTTCCTCCGCACCCTTTCTTCCGTGGGTTTTTGAACTTCTTCGGGGCACAGCTCCATCACTTTTCCCCCAATACCATCACGTATCTAGCCGCTTTTGTGTCGATGTGCGAGAACTTCTTAGGGTGTCGACTGCACTGGGGTTTCTTCAAACATATCTTCACCATTCGCTCCCAGTCGGTTAAAAAGACGAAGTCGAGTGACTCGAAAACCCATGTTATCCAGATGTGCGGGGGCTTAGGTATCCAAAAGAGGAATAGGAGTGCTTTCCCTGCCGTGACCCTCCTTGAATCCGTTAGGGGTTGGCAATCGTCCTGGTTCTACTACCAGGACGTTGCGACTCCAGGTCAGTCGAACGGTCTTCCTCCTTTTTCATTCGACCGTGTCCAGACTCCTGCTCCACTGAAGGTTACCGCTGCCGAGACCATGGAGACGAGGATGTTAGTGGACCGAGTGGTCCAGCTCATCAATGATGGTGCCACTGGCCTGGACTTGCTGGAGGTGTTCCTCGCTCGGCGTATCCAGCCTCTCCAGGCCCGTGATCACCCGATGTGGTTGTATTCTGGACCGGGCGACACCACTCGGGTGCATCCAGAAGAAGTGCCGCTTGACACCGTGGCCTCGTGGTTGAAGAGTATTACGGGCAATCAAGATAACCCTAGAGGATTCAGGCGAGTCGTCCCTTTCAGAAGTGACAACCCACCCGACAAGGTACATTCTCCGTTCCGACTGTTTTCCGCTTGCGTTCCGACTGCGCTTGATGTTGGCTGACTCTTGTCTTGACCAATTTTCTTTGCAGGTATTCACTGAGATGTACTCAATGCCCAATGGCGAACAGGCTTTGGCGCAAGACCAGGAGGGGGAGGACAGTGCGGAGGAGAGTGGCGAGTGGGAGTCCCCAGGAGGGGAGGAGGAGGAAGAGAGCAAGGAGTCGGACGAGGAGGAAGAGATTGACTCGCCGCCGCGCTCTGAGCGTCGATCCAAGCAGCAACACGATCCGTCTGTTGGTCGTGTGAAGAGTGCGGCTCCAAGTGCCGCCACCCAGAAGCGCGCTTGGACGTCGACTCCGGAGCCGACGGAGAAGGTGGCTAAGCAGCCTAAAGTCGCCCCCTCCAAGACCCGAAAGACATTGCCGCGAATCAAGATGGACGTCCCCATTGCCTCAAGGTGGGTATCTTGTTTGCGTTTCCGTAAGTCGATTGAAAGTTCTCTCAATCCGACTGACTAATCCTTGTGCCCTTCCAGCCCCGCCTCAGCTGCCACTGACATGGACATTGACAAGGCACCAGAAGACGAAGAAGCCACCTCACGAGCTGGTAAGTTTGTTCAACCCAGTTCTGTTTAACTGAGTGAGTGGTCGATTGACTAGAAATTTGATACTTCTCTTCTTATGTAGCTCCGCAAGATATCGTTGTGCTCCCTGATGACGAGGAAGAAGAAGCGCCTCTACAGGAGAGGAAGAAGAAGAGTGGAGGTTCGAGCAGAAGGAGACTTGAAGTCCAAATCCCTCAGTCGACACCGGCACCAGAGGCGATAGCTCAGACTAACATCACATTTGCTAACCCGTTGATGACTGATCGTCCGTCGGGTCGACTGCATAGACGCCTGCTGCACCAGTGCAACTCCACTCGTCTGACCCGGCCGCTACTTCGACTCCTCTGGAGCCATCCCTCTTTGCTACATATCAAACTCTGGACGACTCGCCGAGTGCCTCTAGGGAAGCTCTTCGCCTGGCGAATCTTGTCATGGAGCAGGTAAAAGTGATGCATGAACTAGTCAGATAGCTTACAATGCCAGCACTGCTCTTCAGACCAATGTCCAGGTCAGTAAACTTCCGACTGAATTTTTGAGCGTTGCTTTATATCTGATCACCAAGTGGGTGTTCCTTCGTTTAGAACTCAAGAAATCTCTGATTTTGCACTTTCTGAATCAGTGGGGGCACGTCGAGTGCACCCACTGGGTGTAGTCCCCGAGACCACGGTCGGCTGCTGGCAGTCGACTGAGGTCTGATGAGTGTTGATCATTCTGATGAGTGTTGATCAAAAAACTCTTCGCTGAGTATTGATCTGATCCAGTGGGGGCACGCTAAGTGCACCCACTGGGTGTAGTCCCTGAGACTACTTTGAATATTTGATTCAGCAGTAGTCTGAGAGTAAATCTTTTCCTTCACTGTTACTTGTATGTGTCGACGTACATGTCTGTCTTTCTGGCTGCAGAGGTCTTGTGATCTTGGAGCTCGTCTCACCGAACTAAAGAAGAAGCATATCAGTGTTGAACTTGATCTCGAACTTGCGAAGAAGAATCTGAAGAAAGCTCAAGAATAAACAGCCATCATGGGAGGTAACCACTCGGTCATTTTGTCTGCTTTGTAGCTTCACACTTGGCGCTGGCTTTTCTTTCAGTCTCTTTGAACCGAATGAATTCACACAAGCAGATGTGCGTAGTGAAAATCGCCAACTTCAGTCTCGTCTGAAGAGTGTTGTTTCTTTAGAGAGGATGAAGGAAGCTCTGGAGCAAAAGGACCTGGACTTGGTAGCTGCTCAAAAGGAAGCGCGCGAGAAGACGAAGCTTGCGGACGAGAAGCTGGCTTCAGTCGGCAAGTTGGAGGATGAGAATGCGACATTGAAGACGACCGTCTCAGACGCTAATCATGAAGTCGAGCAACTGAGGAAGGACAAGGAGAACTTGACCGCTGAAGTTGAGGGCCTCAGGACCAAGACCGGCAAGCTAGAGTCTCATTTAGAACAACTTGTGACAAAGCTTGTCCCGAAGCTTGAAGGTATGTCTATTCAGTTAAATAACCATTGTCGACTGGGATTTGTAATATTGTCGACTCATTGTTCGTTGTGATGAAACATAACTCTGTCAGGACTTCAAAGCTGAAACTGGACGGGTCGAGACAGGTCTCGACCCCATCAATTGCCCCATGAAAGATGAAGTCGCGATGAACTTGCTTCGACTGGAATCATGCTTGGATGGTGCAGTTGACTATCTGGCTCGGCTGAAGGCAGCGTTGGTCTGAGTGGACGCCGATCTCTGGCCTCAGGAGGAAATGTCTCGAGACCTCGAGTCCTTGATGACTCGGCTAAACCAGATCGCAGACCGAGTGCAAGAGTGGAAGAAATCTTCTGCATGCTGTGGGGCTGACGTCGCCTTGTCTTTGGTCCGAGTGCACTGCAAGGAGGCCAAGGAGGACAAGCTGGCAGCTCTCAAAGTGGCGAACACCAAGAAGCACTCCTTCCAGGACTTCATGGACACTTTCCTCGAGGCAGCCACTCGCATCGCTGACAGCATCGACCTTGACAGCTTCTGCGACCCGGCCAGTCCTTCTCCCACCGAGTGATTAAAAAACATTATGTCACCGCTTTTATTTGCCTCGGAATGCCGGGTGGATTTGTAATCGTTAAAACTCCTTCGGGCCTGATGCTCGAGCACTTTATTTTGCGGTTAAGAAACTTCGGATTTATCACCCCGCATATCGCGTCTGTCTTCAAATGAAATTCGCCTTTCTCTCGAATTATTGTCCATTTGTTTAATGCAGCTTCTGAAGAAGAATGGCCTATCGCCTGATCGAGTGATCTTTGAGTAGCATTGATCAGCTCATCAGCAAGGTACTCAGCAATGGTCTTGACGTTCCAGTCGACCGGTCGGGCGATCCTTGAGTAGCACTGATCAGTTCATCAGTAAGTCACTCAGCAATGGTCTTGACGTTCTGATCGATGGATCTGGTGATCCTTGCGCAACATTGATTAGCTCATCAGCAAGGCACTCAGCAATGGTCTTGACGTTCCAGTCGACCGGTTGGGTGATCCTTGTGTAGCAATGATCGGCTCATCAGCAAGGTACTCAGCAATGGTCTTGATGTTCCTGTCGACCGATTGGGTAAGGTTTTCAAAACTTAGGCGAGTATGAGACTGCAGCTAAGCCCCCGAGCGAGAGGATCGCTCTTCACTCGGTAGGATTTTTCAAACTTAGGCGAGTACGAGACTGCAGCTAAGCCCCCGAGTGGGAGGTTCGCTCACCACTCGGTAGGATTTTTTCAAACTTAGGCGAGCACTGGGCTGCAGCTAAGCCTCCGAGTGAGAGGACTGCTCTTCACTCAGTAGGGTTTTTTTCAAACTTAGGCGAGTAAGAAACTGCAGCTAAGCCCCCGAGCGGGAGGTTC
>NC_041387.1:596617790-596621228 GCF_002162155.2 Triticum dicoccoides | reverse complement strand
TGGGCTGCAGCTAAGCCCCCGAGTGAGAGGCAGACTCACCACTCGGTAGGATTTTTGTCACTTAGGCGAGCACTGGGCTGCAGCTAAGCCCCCGAGTGAGAGGCAGACTCACCACTCGGTAGGATTTTTATCACTTAGGCGAGCACTGGGCTGCAGCTAAGCCCCCGAGTGAGAGGCAGACTCACCACTCGGTAGGATTTTTATCACTTAGGCAAGCACTGGGCTGCAGCTAAGCCCCCGAGTGAGAGGCAGACTCATCACTCGGTAGGATTTTTATCGAATCGACTTAGGTGAAATAGATTCGCGGCTAAGGTAATGTACACAAAAGAAATAAACAACAACTATGCGGGAAGAGTAAATTATGTCTTTTGATAGTCAAACTAAAAAGTATTTCTTATTACATCTGATCAGTCTAAACATTTAAGAATAGAAAGGGCGGAGCAGATCCGCATTCCAGGCGCGCGGCTCATCTTTATTGTGTTCGACGTTGAAGAGACGATACGCTCCGTTGTGGAGCACCTTGGTGATGACGAAAGGGCCTTCCCAAGCGGGGGCGAGCTTGTGTGGCTTTTGTTGATCCACTCGGAGGACCAAGTCCCCTTCCTGGAATGCACGACCCCTTACGTTCTTGGCATGGAAACAACGCAAGTCTTGCTGGTAAATGGTCGACCGGATCAGGGCCATCTCTCTTTCCTCCTCCAAGAGGTCGACTGCATCTTGTCGAGCTTGCTCTGCTTCTTCTTCTGAGAAGAATTCGACTCGGGGAGTGTTGTGGAGCAAATCGCTCGGCAAGACGGCTTTGGCTCCGTAGACTAGAAAGAATGGAGTCCGTCTAGTCAACCGATTGGGGGTTGTCCTCAGCCCCCAAAGCACCAAGGGGAGTTCGTCGACCCAAGCCCCTGCCGCGTGCTTGAGGTCACACATTAACCGAGGCTTTAGCCCTTTGATAATCAATCCATTCGCTCGTTCCGCCTGTCCATTCGACTGGGGATGGGCGACCGAAGCGTAATCGGCCCTCGTGCCTTGGGAGGCGCAAAAAGCTTTGAACTCTTCAAAATCGAAGTTCGAGCCGTTATCCATGATAATGCTGTGTGGGACGCCATATCTGAATATAAGTTCTCTGATGAAACTCACGGTTGTGCTTGCCTCAAGGCTCTTGATGGGCTTGGCTTCGATCCATTTGGTGAACTTGTCGACTGCTACCAGCACATGTGTAAATCCACTCCTCCCTGTCCTCAGAGGTCCAACCATGTCCAGACCCCAAACAGCGAAAGGCCAGACAAGAGGAATAGTCTTCAGAGCTGATGCAGGTTTGTGGGACATGTTGGAATAAAACTGACAACCTTCACACTTGTCCACTATTTCCTTTGCCATCTCGTTAGCGTGCGGCCAATAAAACCCAGCTCGGTATGCTTTGGCTACGATGGTCCGAGAGGACGCATGGTGACCACAGGTCCCCGAGTGAATATCGTTAAGGATCCTTCGGCCTTCTTCGGGCGTGATGCACTTCTGGCACGCTCCAATTACACTCTCTCTAAACAACCGTCCCTTTATCACAGTAAAGGCTTTAGACCGTCGGACGATCTTTCGAGCCTCTTCTTCAACCTCCGGGAGTTCCTTCCTAAGAATGTATGCAATGTATGGTACTGTCTAGTCGGGAGTGATGACCAAAACCTCCATGATTAAGTCGACCACGGCTGGGACTTCAACTTCGATTGGATCCGTGGCACTCTTGGGCTGCGGTGGTGTGACGCCCCCGATTCAATCGTACACTAATCATGCACGCAAACGTGTACGATCAAGATCAGGGACTCACGGAAAGATATCACAACACAACTCTAAAAACATAAATAAGTCATACAAGCATCATAATACAAGCCAGGGGCCTCGAGGGCTCGAATACAAGTGCTCGATCATAGACGAGTCAGCGGAAGCATCAATATCTGAGTACAGACATAAGTAAACAAGTTGCCATAAGATGGCTACTACACACTGGGATACAGATCGAAAGAGGCGCATGCCTCCTGCCTGGGATCCTCCTAAACTACTCCTGGTCATCGTCAACAGCCTGCACGTAGTAGTAGGCACTTCCAGAGTAGTAGTCGTCATCGACGGTGGAGTCTGGATCCTGGGCTCCAACGTCTGGTTGCGGCATCCGAGAAGAAGAGGAAAATAGGGGAAAAGAGGGAGCAAAGCAACCGTGAGTACTCATCCAAAGTACTCGCAAGCAAGGAGCTACACTACAAATGCATGGGTATATGTGTAAGGAGGCCATATCAGTGGACTGAACAGTAGAATGCCAGAATAAGAGGGGGATAGCTAGTCCTATCGAAGACTACGCTTCTGGCAGCCTCCATCTTGCACCATGTAGGAGAGTAGATTGAAGTCCTCCAAGTAGCAACGCATAGCATAATCCTACCCGGCGATCCTCCCCTCGTCGCCCTGTGGAAAAGCGATCACCGGGTTGTCCGTGGAACTTGTCTGGGTGTGTTTTATTAAGTATCCGGTTCTAGTTGTCATAAGGTCAAGGTACAACTCCGGGTCGTCCTTTTACCGAGGGACACGGCTATTCGAATAGATTAACTTTCCTGCAGGGGTGCACCACATAACCCAACACGCTTGATCCCATTTGGCTGGACACACTTACTGGGTCATGCCCGGCCTCGGAAGATCAACACGTCGCAGCCCCACCTAGGCACACCAGAGAGGTCAGCATACCGGTCTAAATCCTATGCACGCAGGGGTCTGGGCCCATCGCCCATTGCACACCTGCACGTTGCGAGGGCGGCCGGAAGCAGACCTAGCCTCCCTAATACAAGAGCAGGCGTTCTAGTCCAATCCGGCGCGCGCCGCTCCGTTGCTGACGTCAAGAAGGCTTCGGCTGATGCCACGACGTCGAGTGCCCATATCTTTCCCGCGTAGTTGGTTAGTGCGTATAGGCCAGTGGCCAGACTCAGATCAAATACCAAGATCTCGTTAAGCGTGTTATTATGAAATAACCGCGGACGCCGACCAGGGCCAGGCCCACCTCTCGCCTAGGTGGTCTCAACTTGCCCTGTCGCTCCGCCACAAAGATCCACACAGAGGGCCGTCGGGACAAAGGTCCTTTCAGCCCCCAATCCGTGAATCACTCGCGGGTACTCAACGAGCCGACCCGACTTTAGTCACCATCTGTATAGTATGTATATATGTATAGTATATACCCGTGATCACCTCCCGAGTGATCACGGCCCAATAGTATAGCAAGGCAGACTGACAAGAATGTAGGGCCAATGATGATAAACTAGCATCCTATACTAAGCATTAGGATTGCGGGTAAGGTATCAATGACTGTAGCAACAATGACAGGCTATGCAACAAAATAGGAGTAACCGAACAGTAACATGCTACACTACTCTAATGCAAGCAGTATAGAGAAGAATAGGCGATATCTGGTGA